>NC_041402.2:92075524-92313302 GCF_900747795.2 Erpetoichthys calabaricus
TCAGTTTTTAAAAACAATACAGCAAGATTAAATGTTATAATTTAATTTTAGATTTACTAAATTACAATAGTTTCTTATGTAGTATACTTATATACAGATTAACCAAAGTGTGGTAACTCTGATTTTGTAGAGTTAATAATTTTGTGGAGTTGAAGAAATGATGGCAACAATCATTTTCAGAACCATTATTTTTCATGACATGAACAATGAAGTTCACAGTTTTATACACTACACAACTGATGGCTTATGCAGTATAAAATTTGCTTTGAAAAGATTTCAAATAAAATAATTGTAAACTTTTTTGTTATCAAACAATAACTAGATATATTCTAATTATTAGAAAACAATTTAAAAATTATAATGAGATCTACTTTATTATACTTTAATAAAAAAATGAACAGGCTTAAAACTGTAATAAATAGTTTATAACACATATACCTGTATGCTAAATATAAATTATATTAAAATATTCTTTGAGTATATTTATGAAGAGCCCTGGCGGCACGGTGGCGCAGTGGTAGCGCTGCTGCCTCGCAGTTAGGAGACCCGGGTTCGCTTCCCGGGTCCACCCTGCGTGGAGTTTGCATGTTCTCCCCGTGTCTGCGTGGGTTTCCTCCGGGCGCTCCGGTTTCCTCCCACAGTCCAAAGACATGCAGGTTAGGTGGATTGGTGATTCTAAATTGGCCCTAGTGTGTGCTTGGTGTGTGGGTGTGTTTGTGTGTGTCCTGTGGTGGGTTGGCACCCTGCCTGGGATTGGTTCCCTGCCTTGTGCCCTGTGTTGGCTGGGATTGGCTCCAGCAGACCCCCGTGACCCTGTGTTCGGATTCAGCAGGTTGGAAAATGGATGGATGAAGAGCCCTTAATTACATTTCTAAAAAGATTTTTGTGTGACTCACTGTGGAGCAGTGCAGTGAGTGGTTAGTGTTACTGCCTCACAGTTCTAAAGAGCCGGCCTCGAACCCCAGGCCAGTGTGGAGTTTCTTTGTTTTCCTTATGTTCTAATGGTTTTTCTTCCAGACTCCAGCCCCCTTGTTATTCAGGGTATATTAACTGACAACCCTAATTAGACCTTGAATGAGTACAGTAACTGTGGCTGTGTATATGAAGGTATCTTGCAATGGATTGGAACCCCATCTTGGTTTGGTTCCTGCTGTGTAGCCAGTTATGCTGCATTAGGCTTTGGTTCCCTTGTATTTAAAATGAAATTATTATGCATAGAAACTTCAATGTTATATTCTAAATATCTGTTTGTTGTACATTTCGACATATATATGCAATACTAGGATATTTTAAATGTTTTCACGTATTTTACAAGTGCCATATTTATTTTAGTTTACAAACTGTGTAAAATGTTTACATTACATTTAACAATTAAATATATCCTAGTGTCCTTAATAATAATATGTTTTGGGCTTTTTTAATCAAAATATAGCATTGCTACAAATGTTTTTTCCATAGGAGAAGGGAAACTTTATTTTCTTCTGCTTTTGAATCTAATTACTAATACTGCAACTTTTATCTAGAAACTGACTTTTTTATGCAGAATTTTGTGAAACAGTTAATGTTTTAAAATGTAATACTCTTTTGTCAATAAAGACGTGCTGAACCTCCACCACATTCAAAGGTGGGGAGAGGTGGGGGACTGCATGCTGATCAGAGGAAGTGTTATCTATTTTGAATGCCTGTTTATAATAAATATTTAACTGAGGTTAACTCTGACCTTGTCTCCACTTAAACTTTCAAAAGAAACTTGTAACATTATTTTTATAAAATGGCATGTATTTAATGAAGGACTCTGAATACTGAAAATGTTTTATTATTCATCTACGGTTATCATAGGGCTGGAGCTAATCTTGACAGCATTGGGTGCAATTTTGGGTCAGCTTTTATTGGGCACCAGTACGTGTATGAGCTATAAATCAACCTAACATAGATAGATAGATAGATAGATAGATAGATAGATAGATAGATAGATAGATAGATAGATAGATAGATAGATAGATAGATAGATAGATAGATAGATAGATAGATAGATAGATAGATAGATAGATAGATAGATAGATAGATAGATACTTTATTAATCCCAATGGGAAATTCACAACTAACATGGACATATTTAGGAAAAAACCATGTGATCTCTAAAAGAGATCCATCAGCAATTTGGAAGCTAATACAAAACATAGATAGAGATGGTGAACAGAACAGAATTGAAGCCTTTGAGTTCTGGAGCTGTGAGGCAGCAGCAGAAACTGCCATGCCATCATATTATTTTATCCTATCTGTAACACCTTAGACTCAATATTTTATTTATTTTGTATTATTACTTGCCTAATGCCTTTATCCGCAGTGCCTTACAACATCAGAGATATAATTGGTTACATTTAGTTTGATTTTATAATTAGAACACTGATAGGTGAAGTGACTTGCCCATGGTCATACAGTGTCAGTACTGGGATTTGAACCCATAACCGCAGGGTTTGATGTCAAAAGCAAATTCGCTTCTGAAATGAAAGAAACTATGCAATAGATTTTTTGGACATAAGTACAATTACTATAACATGATAACTGTATTTCAAATAACTCTTTCTCACCCATTTTAATCGCTAGCTAAATCCAGTCATTAATAAGTAGTTATTTTTAGAAAGACTCACCCCACATGGGTTGTAGATGAGGAAGTGGTGTACACTAATAAGAAAAACAGTTGCGTTTTAGCCAAAAACAGAACACAGTAAGTTGGTATTATGTGGCAGCAGCACTGACCACTGCCCCACCACTTTGCTACTAATAGTTAAGTACCTAACCTTTTAAAAAGTTGGACTTATTATTGTAGGTAAAACAAGTGCTGCTTTAAAACTGGATTTCCATATTTACAAATGCTGCTTATTAGGTTTGAATATATTACTAACATATGATAAAATAAACATTTTAAAATGCTTCTGATTTTAATCAGATCAGTCTTTTTACTTTGCTAACTTTGTTAAACTAATTTAATAAAGTTTATGGCTGTAGGAAGCCCAGCAGTTGTAAATGTAAAACAGTAGAAAACAGTGCTTCGCACTAATACTTTCCCATAATTAATAGTTTCAAACAACAATTTTGGATAATGTTAGAGGGATAAAAAATGATATTCAGATGCACAAGTGGAGTTTGGGAAATGGTGTGCAAACATGACAAGGGCTAGGCCAGGACTCAGACCTTGTCTCCTAGAACAGTCCTGGGGATCCCATGCGGCTGCAGATTTTTGTTCCAACCAACCTCTGTTTTTAAATGGACTTCTGTTCTAATTAAGAAGGCTGTTATTTACTGGGTTTTATGTTTTGGGGTCAATGTAGAAATCAAAAAACTAGTTTGAAATAAGAATGTACCAGATTTTGGGATAACCTAGTTCAGTTTAGTTTTTTTGGCATGGTTTTTAAAATTTTCATCATCCTCATCTTCATCATCATTATTTAATTCTGCTTTTTGAGGTGTTCTGGTTGTGTAACTAGTTATTTACTGTTGAGAACTTTATTGTTTCTGACACTGAAAAAGCTGCAGCCTTTCAGCATTTAGTACTGTTTTCCTTGATAAAATCTGGAATAGCCTGCCAATAGGAATTCGCCAGGCTAATACAGTGGAGCACTTTAAAAAACTGCTGAAAACACATTACTTTAACATGGCTTTCTCATAGCTTCATTTTAGTTTAATCCTGATGCTCTGTATATTCAATTAATTATCATTATTATTCATGGTGGTTCCAAAATCCATACTAACCCCTGCTCTTTCTTCTGTTCGTTTTCCAGTTTTCTTTAATGGCGATCTGCACCACCACCACCTGTATAAAGCACCGTGATGTCCTTACATTGATGGATTACACGGCCAGAAATCCACATGACTGTCATCATCAAGTTCTTCCATGAGAACCCTGAATATAATGAGGACTGATTGAGGTCATTTATGTTAGGTAGAATGCCTAGAGGGGGCTATATGGTCTCGTGGCCTGGAATCCCTGCAGATTTTATTTTCTTTTCCAGCCGTCTGGAGTTGTTTTTTGTTTTTTCTGTCCTCCCTGGCCATCGGACCTTACTTTTATTCTATGTTAATAAGTGTTGTCTTATTTTAATTCTTATCTATTTTGTATTTTTTCTCTTACTTCATCATGTAAAGCACTTTGAGCTACATTGTTTGTATGAAAATGTGCTATATAAATAAATGGTGGTGGTGGTGGTGTTTGCTCTGTGCCTTGTACAACTGTCATTATTAAGATATAAATAAGAAAACCAGATGAAGGCAAATTAAAAGAAAAAAAAACAGAACAGAGTTAAGCATTTAAAGTTATGGCAAAAATACAAATGTTTCTAAATGTCTTATAAATGTAAAAATCACACTGCTGTGTTTTTCTGAATGTAGAATAAGAGATGAGAAAAAGGATAAGGTAATTAAATAGAAGTAATTCGAAAAATCATTAACTAATTATGAAACCATTTGTAATATTACCCTGCAGCCCCAGGACTGAGTCTGAGAAACAGTTTTCTAGAGCTACAAGGCAGCATCTCTATCCACTGCATCCCATTGCAACACTATAAAGCCAGCATTGTAAAAAATAATTACTGAAAGGTTCCTCTCATTTTGATATAAGTCTCATTCATCTGATGAAAGACATATTGCCGCTTGCTACTCAAAATTCAGCTAACAGCATTCTGACATACACCATGGTTCATGGTTATACTAAATCAAAACAAGCAACTTGGGACCTTATGTCAAGATATTCAGTGTAAATTTATATTTTGAAAACCTCTAAGCAGTAGAAGAGAAACAGATAGAGATTCATCATTAGTGAAGTTTTGTCTCCTTATTGCCATGCACATATTTTTCCGTGCACATTCCAAGTACATGCAGACCAGTCTGAACTCGGTGTTGCTGGATATGCACCTGATACCCTCAATGTCTCAATTAGGTAAGGAGAATTTAATGAATGCATGGATTTCTGTGTGAAATTATGCATTGTATAGAATACTTAGAAAATCTATAGAATGCCAAAAATGGGACGTCAAAGTATGAAACGATTAAAATTTCAAACATTTCCGAGGCACTGGCAAGTCATTCTGTATAATGCCTAGGTATTATATACAATGCCTAGAGAAAGCATAAAACACAGACATTTCATTCTTTGCCTAAAAATGTCGCGCATTCTATAGAATGCCTGTTTTCATACATTACCAGTAACATACATAATATTAAAACAAATACAACATGCTGTGAAATACAAATATATTCACAGTGGATTGATCATTTCAAGTCAACTTACTTACTTCACTTTTAATAAAGACTCTTTTACAGTAAACTGGTAATTTTATTATTTTTATAGTGCCAATCTCAGAATATTTGCAGAGAAAATCACAAAAATATTATAGTTAAATCTGACAAAACAAACCTGATGAAGGATGCATAATTGAAATTCTGTAATTCTATCCTTGTTCATATTTTTAGAGTACATATGCACAGCAGATTTCACACACTGTACAAAAAGCCATATTCTAGTTTCTTTAGTATTGGCTTTTGTTTAAAGCGATGGTTTATATGAAGAATTGTACAGGTGAATAAAATGGCAATTAGTATACAGTAAGCAAATAAAAAATAAATCAAAATAAGTACACACAAATTAGGTATTTTATCCTGAACAAATTCCTGTTCCTGTTAAAATTCTATTCACATATTCAATGTATAGCCCCAATTAATCCGGTGTTAATCACAGGGGGTAAATTATTAATTTGAATATGTTTTACCATGAACTAGACTGTTGAAAACCAATAAAAGTACTAAAATAAAAATTTTACTTACCTTCTTGCAAAAGTGTTTTTCCCTCCCTTTTATTGAAAGTATTTACAGCAGCATAGGTAGCCCTAATATCTGACATCTTTCCTCCTCAGTACATTTGCAGAAGTGAAGGACTCTTCCTTATCTAAACTGGCTGCTGATAAAGTCTTTTTTAAGATTGTCATATCACATGTTTGCAATCTCTGAAAGGGGCCAGTCACCAACAAAATTTTGTGACAAATTAGTCATTTCATTTAAAGTAATCAAGTTTCCTCATATGACCCAAAGAGAGAGAAAGAATAGGGATGAAAATGTACTAATGAGGGTGGTACACTTAGCTCCTTTGCCTCATAATTTTGCCTCATAATCATAAGTAATGGATTAATGTCCCATGGAATTTTCACATTTGTCATGTTTGTGACTGAGTGCACTCCAGCTTTCTGACATTAAATTTCATTACATTTGTTAACATGAGTGAGTGAGGGTGTATTTTTCTTAAGCCAGACTACCATACTTAAGCTACAGGTCTAAGCTGAAATGCATCCCAACCCTGTGAACATTTAGACGATTCATTTATTAATTTAATAATGTTCGAAGTATGACACATCATAAAACTGAAATATGCAAATAGCCAATTCAGGGGTAGACCATTTTGTGTTGTGGTCTTCTGTGTAGATTCTTTTTACTTCACAATGTACATTCAGATTTTTCATCAGTCTGTAACATACCTTCAAGGTGTGCAATAAAAGATTTCTAAAGTTTTCAGAAAAAGGTTATAACATGGTTGACAGCAAACTGTTTTGTTAGAAGTCTCAAGAAGGGTAGGTATGCAATATACATGGAGCTATTTGATTATTTATTATTGCACCTTCTAGCTGTATTTCATTCATTCTCATTATGTATGCCATATACATTTGCAAATATTTGTTTGATATATATACATAGTGTTTTGATGTAACAGTATTTGTTATTATGATTAATTGTTCAGTAAACTTATGGCCTGTGTATAGAAGCTCTACTGATGTGAGTGCCAGTGATGCTGTACCCAGAACAAAGGAGTTAGAAACGTGACTGTTATCACTGCATTGTCTAAAACAGAAAGAATAAAATAATATGAATATTCAAAAAAAGCAGAAGTTACTATTTGATAGTTTCTGCATTTTACAAATCAGAAGTGAATATTTTCTTGAAGTAGTCTGCTATAAAGCCATTTACTGAAGTTACAACTGAAACAAAATTCCTGTTCTGTTATACCTTTGTAAGAAAGCTTTCATTTAGAAAATGTCTTTTGCTGTCAGCTAGTTATACTTCCCCAGACATTATTTTGTGTCTTTCATCTAAAGAAGAAGCTAAGCAAGATATGAAATTATCCTTATTGTTTTATTAAATATTTTTTCTGTTTAAAGATTTAAAATAAAAGTTGTACTAAACTTATCAATTGCATCAAATAAAGTTATAGCAACTGCTCTCAAGTTCAGCAGTTTAGCAAATTCAGCGGTAGGCTATTAAAATGCTGAAAATCAGTTTCTTCAGTTTTTCTATTTTATGGTGGTGACTATTCTCATTTCACTGTTGTAAGCCACCAAGGAGCGTACCACCACCCTAACCCGGACACACACAGGCAGGACACAGGTTCAAGAGAACACCCGGTTTATTTACAGTAAACGCACTGTGCACAAGTCACCAAAACAACAGTCGCCTTCTTGCTGTCGGTCCTTCTCCCTCCACTCCTCCTCCAGGTGCTGAACGAGCTTCTTCTGACCATCCTTCTGGGTGTGGCAGAAGCGTGACCAAATAAGGACCTGGAAAGATCCATGCACACTCTGGCCCAATGGAAACCAAGGGGGCTGCCCTCTATTGGCCCGGGGAAGAAACTGTCCCAATAATCCTCTTTCTCCCGATCCTTCCAAACTTTGGGTGTCCTGGCCGAGTAAGGATTCCGGCCATCTGTCACACTATCAAGAACTCTGCACTGTATACTGTCAGACCCTGAAAATGCACAAATAAAACTGTGCATATGAAATAAATTATTTTAAATGATCAAGAAATAGTGAATCAATTTAAAAATGTCTCAAAAGGTATTAATCACAATATATAAATAAATACAATTGCTTAAACAGAGGGAAAATTGTAAATCACTTTAGATAACAGTGTCTGCTAAGTCATCATCTTCTTCTTCTTTCGGCTGCTCCCATCAGGGGTCACCACAGTGGATCATCTTCTTCCATATCTTTCTGTCCTCTGCATCTTCTTCTGTTACATCCATCACCTGCATGTCCTCTCTCACCACATCCATAAACCTTTGCTTAGGCCTTCCTCTTTTCCTCTTACCTTGCAGCGCCATCCTTAACATCCTTCTCCCAATATACCCAGTATCTCTCCTTTGCACATATCCAAACCAGCAAAATCTCACCTCTCTGACTTTGTCTCCCAACCGTCCAACCTGAGCTGACCCTCTAATGTACTCATTTCTAATCCTGTCCATCCTCGTCACACCCAATGCAAGTCTTAGCATCTTTAATTCTGCCGCCTCCCGCTCTGTCTCCTGCTTTTGAATACATGTAAATATAAATGAAAACTCAGGCTGATTTTTTAAAGATTTTAAAATAGAAGAGTTTAGTGTGTTTTACACAATAGGCATGTTGAGGACAACCTAAATCTCTGGGCTTAATAGGTTTCGTCAGTTTTGCCTGAATTAACTGAAGACATTTTTATAAAGTGTTATTAAGCAAAGGACAATTGTTTCAGACGATAGAAGTACACAATGAAAGGTAAGTAGGAAATGTGACTCTAGCACACAAAAAGGAGACGCTATAAAGTTAATGACAGTAATTAAAGACTGAAGAAATTCATATTTTAAATTAATTAGAAGATACCCGTCTAAAAGTAATATTCCAAATGACAACATGGGATTATGAGAGAAACATACTGGCTTAACACTTATTTTGAAAATGTAACTGGAGTGGCAGACAAAAACCATACAACATAATTTACTTATTCAAAGAGCACAAAACACAATTCAATATTAAAATGTAAGTGTGAACCTAGAAGCTATTGGCATCAGGTTATCTTACCTGGGTTATAAACTAGTTAATTTGCCAGACATAAACAATAGAGAGAAGAGAAGAATGCTACACTTGAGTTGAGGACATCCAAAACCTAGTAAACCTGTAAAATTTGCAGATAACCCCAAAATCTGAGGCATCGGGACAAGCTTTCATTGAAACTGGGCAGACATCTTGTGAATCCATTTAACAGATCAGCTCTTATAATTTTTTTTTTGAACAATTGCCACATAATTGATGAGTTAACAAGAATAGGCTTTCTGTATGTACAGAGTACAGATCCAGTGAACACACTTTACAACATGTAAATACAAATCCCAATACAGTACAATACACCATACACTACAGTTTTATAGTATGTTTCATTAGGCACTTCAGGGCAGTTTGAGTTTCTGATTTGTTAATTACGTTCAAAATAACAAACAGTTTCAGATATTAGATCAGCATCCTGACTTTCTGCAGAGATTGTCTTCGTACAAATGGTATAATGTGGCTTTAAACACATCAAAGACCCATCCTTGACAATGTTATGGATGACATGAATGGACTGGCATTCTGGCCAGGATGAATGAAGTTCCCTTAACCAGCTGGGAAGCCATCATAATTGAGGGACAACATGTATGGATGGGCATCCAGCCCACGACATCTGTTCTTACTATTCCAGACCGGAGGCCACCATGGAAGGACAACATGCACAAGAGGGTGTCACAGCCGGGATAGGTGCTGTTCTTGCCTTGGCTGGGAAGAAGCTATATCAGGTGGACAGAGGAAAACTGTCTCCCAAGAACAAGTGCTTTAGGTGGCAGTGTTCTTCTGGTATGGCTCCTGTTTGAACACCTGAAGAACTGCATGGAAGTTGTAGTTCTGGGTGGGGAAGCCTTGTCGAGATCCTTGGGTGACTCTACAGGTGCTGCCTGGAGAGCACCACCTTGTTTTGGCAAAAAAGAAGTTTTTCTGTCTCACCCACAGGAGTCAGAGTCAGGAGAGGAGGAGGACTAAGCTTGTCTGGGAGGAGTGGAAGAGAAAGAATTGTAATTGTAACAGTTATGCTAATTATAATAAGAAAAAAACATGTTCTTGAGGTGTATCTGTAAAATAAAATGTGTTTTAAACCTGACACTTGAGTAAGAGAAGATGCCACAGCAGCCATGATATCACTAAAATATCATGTCTTCTCAGACAGAGTCATGTCTGTAATTAAAGTTTTGCTGCCTCTTTCTTAATTTACTCTCCATACTTTGCACAATGTTTGAGTAATTTTGTAATGAAGAAATGTTTTCATAGGGCAGATTACTTCTCTTTCTAAGTCATGTTATCAACCACAGTACTGCACAAAATGCCAGTTTTTCAGTCTCTGTTGGTATGACTACTAATTTCTTTCTGACTTGCCTGACCTTATAAATACAAATTTAATGTTTCTGTTCAATAGTCACCTCAGTTCTGTTTTTGTTTTTCATTCAATGTTTGATTACTAAATACTGTAAGACACAGTACTGTATAATGTTTTGCTTACATCCGACATCAGATATGAGGCCGCCTCATTGGTCTATATATTTGAGAATACTTAATTGCATAATTTTCTTATTGAAATCTGGATCACCCTTCCAAGAGTTTGGCAGATAATTTTTTTTTAATAAGTATTAAATAGGGCGGCACGGTGGCACAGTGGGTAGCGCTGCTGCCTCGCAGTTGGGAGATCTGGGGACCTGGGTTCGCTTCCCAGGTCCTCCCTGCGTGGAGTCTGCATGTTCTCCCCGTGTCTGCGTGGGTTTCCTCTGGGCGCTCCGGTTTCCTCCCACAGTCCAAAGACATGCAGGTTAGGTGGATTGGCAATTCTAAATTGGCCCTCGTGTGTGCTTGGTGTGTTTGTGTGCGTCCTGCGGTGGGTTGGCACCCTGCCCAGGATTGGTTCCTGCCTAGTGCCCTGTGACCCTGTGTTCAGATTTAGCGGGTTGGAAAATGGATGGATCGAAGTATTAAATAAAAGGATTGGTATTCAAACACCTTTGTCTGACGGCCATTTTAAAATTCGTAGATATAAAATTTTACTATGGAAGTAACTGTTTTCTTTACTATTTTGGAGAATTAATTAAATGTGTGCTTTGATGACTGGTAACTAAACAAGAGCAACCTTGTAATGTACACAGAAATAAACTTCTCCATATGTTTATAGGATTATTGGGTCATTACAATTACATGTACAGAATACACTGAAATTCTTACTTGCAGATGCAAATCAGCATGCAAGATATCGCCATGACATCATGGAGGTAAATGAGATATTCATTACCAGTCCATTACAAAGAAGGCTATGTGAGAACCTAATTCACATCTTCAAAATTTTTATGTTAATTCAGTATAGTTCTTTCAGTTAAAGAGGGAGTCACGTCCCTGAGATTAGTGGAATTTAAGGCTGTATCAAGAAAATGTTTCACTCAATGGGAAATAGGGATCTGAAATAAACTACAGAGTAAACTACAGGAACAGAAGCAGAGCCAGCTTGTAAAGTCATCATAACTGCTAATTAACCAATTGAGCTTTCACTGTATGGTCTCCCTTGTTATGTTTTTTATGTTTTAGATGTATGGATGAAAATAATGGTATGGTAATATGTGAGGAACTGAAAAAAAGATGTGCTCTCCAAAAGACGTGTTAATTGGAAAACAATTAGATGCTGTTTGTCTCCAAGTGTTTAGCTAGAAAATGCTACATTGTTTTTTGTTTAATAGCATCACTTTTACTTTAAATTCCAGATGGAGACATGTGATTCATCTCAGTTTGAAGAAAAAAGGGATGCTTTCCGTAACAACTTTAGTGGCTACCTTCACAACTGTACTCCAGGTAAACCCTGTGCAAATGCATGAGAAGCCTAACTACACATTTGTTTATGTTTGCAGAAAACATTAAATTGAATGGAGAGATTTTTGAAGATTTGACATGAAATGAAATATTTAATACAAATTGAATTTTCATATAAAGTCACTTAGGGTAGCATTACTGAAATATCTTCTGTGGCTTATTGTACTTTACATTAGCTACCCTTAATTCCAAACTGAATACTAGACTTGTTAGAACATAGATAGATAGATAGATAGATAGATAGATAGATAGATAGATAGATAGATAGATAGATAGATAGATAGATAGATAGATAGATAGATAGATAGATAGATAGATAGATAGAGAATTTGAAAACTGTATACAGAGATCAGGCTAAAATTTAAACCTAGCAACTTGGAACTGTGAGGCATCAATCACAATAATTGGTTAATGACTAACAAAATTCAGGTAAGCAGTTGAAGTGTGTGAAATAAAACAAGAATGTTAAAGCAACCAAACATGTACCTGTTACACAAATACAATCCTGTATTATGATGTTTGTGGTTTATGACCATTTTATACCTTTGAACCAGAGGAGAAATGAATGATTCTGTCATTTGCATAAATGTTTGTTGTGTTCTGGTATACTTGCTGTTTTGCTGTTCATTTCTTTAAAACTTACTGAATACAATTCTGTTAATGACTCTGTGGTTTTAAGAAGCTAAACCGACCACCTTGAAACTTTTAAATTTAGTGCTTCTGAATTTAGTGCTTGTGCTTTTATATTGAACCTCTCTAACAACCTCAAAATGTTTGTTAACAATGAACTTGAAAAAAACAGTTTCTTGAATATAAATTCTTAAATTCTCACATTCTCTTGTTCATGGATCTGGCAGTTGTTAGCTTCAATTGATTGTGTGCCTTCTTACCATTCCAATTAATTTGCTGGTTATTAAGTTCAAACCCTTGATGCTTGCCAACAAAGTAGCCAATGGATCAGTACCTATGTAAATGGAGACACTTGTGAGATCCTATGCTTCTTCTATCAGGTCTGCTAGTAAAGGGATTCTGGTGATGCCACCTCTGCAAGTGATCAGATCTCAGTCCAGATTCTTTTCATATGTAACTCCTAGCAAGTGGAACAAGCTGCCCACTTGCGGATTCCTTCTATGGGTTGAAGAAGTGTTTACAGAGACTCTTGTTCTGTGAAAATGTTTGTTCTGTAATTATTTGTCTAATTGATAATGGCTTCTTGTAATTAAAAATCTAATTTTGTGTTGTTTGCTTTTTCATTTATGATGATCAATTTCGTAACCTTGTCCTGTAATACTTGTTTGAAAATAGTCCCCCAAAATGTTGTTTACTCAATTATGTTCACCTATTTCATAAGTCGCGTTGCATAAAATCATCTATTAAATGAATAAAGGTAAACATAAATGTACTTCTCCAGCAAGTAATCATTGCTTTGGTTCCAGAAAAGAAGTCATACAGTATCTGAAATAATGTTTATTAATTTTCAATTTAGACTTTCCAAAACCTTAAAGAAACAAGAAGGTGTGGGTGGCAAATTGGTTTTGTTCACCCAGAGTGTGACTTTGTCTGGGTTTGATTCTGACTGATAGAGCTGACTGTAGATTCCCTGAGGTTTAGTTACTGTAGACATGCTGATGAGTTTTTTTTTTTTGTTTGTTTTTTTCTGTTGGCTACTGGCTATAGCTTAATTTTAATTCTAATGGGCTTATATAGTCACAATTTTATAATCAAACATTGTTCTGTTTTATTATGTTTTCAACCCAATTTGCATTCATTTATACAGTTAGGTCCATAAATATTTGGACAGAGACAACTTTTTTCTAATTTTGGTTCTGTACATTACCACAATGAATTTTAAATGAAACAACTCAGATGCAGATGAAGTGTAGACTTTCAGCTTTAATTCAGTGGGGTGAACAAAACAATTGCATAAAAATGTGAGGCAACTAAAGCATTTTTTTAACACAATCCCTTGATTTCAGGGGCTCAAAAGTAATTGGGCAATTGACTCAAAGGCTATTTCATGGGCAGGTGTGGGCAAGTCTATCGTTATGTCATTATCAATTAAGCAGATAAAAGGCCAGGAGTTGATTTGAGGTGTGGTGCTTGCATGTGGAAGATTTTGTTGTGAACAGACAACATGCAGTCAAAGGAGCTCTCCATGCAGGTGAAAGAAGCCATCCTTAAGCTGCGAAAACAGAAAAAACCCATCCAAGAAATTGCTACAATATTACGAGTGGCAAAATCTACAGTTTGGTACATCCTGAGAAAGAAAGCCAGCACTGGTCAACTCAGCAACGCAAAAAGACCTGGACGTCCACAGAAGACAACAGTGGTGAATGATCACAGAATCATTTCCATGGTGAAGAGAAACCCCTTCACAACAGACAACCAAGTGAACAACACTCTCCAGGGGGTAGGCGTATCGATATCCAAGTCTACCATAAAGAGAAGACTGCATGAAAGTAAATACAGAGGGTGCACTGCAAGGTGCAAGCCACTCATAAGCCTCAAGAATAGAAAGGCTAGATTGGACTTTGCTAAAGAACATCTAAAAAAGCCAGCACAGTTCTGGAAAAACATTCTTTGGACAGATGAAACCAAGATCAACCTCTACCAGAATGATGGCAAGAAAAAAGTATGGAGAAAGCGTGGAACAGCTCATTATCCAAAGCACACCACATCATCTGTAAAACACGGTGGAGGCAGTGTGATGGCTTGAGCATGCATGGCTGCCAGTGGCACTGGGACACTAGTGTTTATTGATGATGTGACACAGGACAGAAGCAGCTGAATGAATTCTGAGGTGTTCAGAAACATACGGTCTGCTCAAATCCAGCTAAATGCAGTCAAATTGATTGGGCGGTGTTTCATGATACAGATGGACGATGACACAAAACATACAGCCAAAGCAACCCAGGAGTTTATTAAAGCAAAGAAGTGGAAAATTCTTGAATGGCCAAGTCAGTCACCTGATCTTAACCCAATTGAGCATGCATTTCACTTGTTGAAGACTAAACTTCGGACAGAAAGGCCCACAAACAAACAGCAACTGAAAGCCGCTGCAGTAAAGGCCTGGCAGAGCATGAAAAAGGAGGAAATCCAGCATCTGGTTATGTCCATGAGTTCAAGACTTCAGGCTGACATTGCCAGCAAAGGGTTTTCAACCAAGTATTAGAAATGAACATTTTATTTCGTTATTTAATTTGTCCAATTACTTTTGAGCCCCTGAAATGAAGGGATTGTGTTAAAAACAATGTTTTAGTTGCCTCACATTTTTATGCAATTGTTTTGTTCACACCACTGAATTAAAGCTGAAAGTCTGCACTTCAACTGCATCTGAGTTGTTTCATTTAAAATTCATTGTGGTAATGTACAGAACCAAAATTAGAAAATGTTGTCTCTGTCCAAATATTTATGGACTTAACTGTATAATGATGTATGATTTAAATAGTTTTGTGACTGCTTTGCAGCTGGGTCTTCTGCAAGCACCCTGAACCTGTACTTAGTTAAAAGTGCTATACAAAATGAACTGCAGTGACATAATCCTTGTTTAGTTCTGCGCAAATGTACACTTTTTCTTGAACATTTTATCTCATCCTAGGAAGTCTATATTTAAACTTCATATTTCAAATTTATGATAAGAATATCATAAGAGCTCTACATATGTTTTCTTCCAGGTATAAACCCTTGTATTTGCTTTTCCATTAGGGTTTTAACATATTACTTGCATTCACTACTTACATTTTGATGTTTAGTAGCTTAATTGTAGTTAGAGAGTGTTGTGTGTGCTTAGGCAACAGAATGGAGCCCCTAATTCCCACCTTTCCAAACTTTAAAAAGACCTGCAGACCATTTTAACATATCCTTATTGTTTAAGCCTCCTTGAATAAATTAATCAGCCAAATTTAAAATAACATTCAAGCATCCTGAAGTATTTGGTCCATGGAGAGTCAAACATGAAAAAAATCTGAGAGAATAATAATACATCCTCCGTCTTTGACCATTTTCCTTATGACCACTGTTACTGTTCTTGTTTCCCATTTTCTGCTGACAAACACTTACTCTTTTCTCTCTAGAATTCCATTTAGAAGTTACCTGCACTCAATCAAACCCTGTTTCTTGTTCATATTTTGCTTATTCAAGTTGCCGAAAGTGAATATAATGCCACCTTGTATAGTACACTAGCCTTTAAAAAAATACAGACAGCTAATAGCACACAGAAAATAATGTCTCTCTCAATTTATAATATGTGGGCTTTTTATCACTGTTTTTGTTACTTTAAATATACACTACTAACACTAAAGGACAATGTCTGCAGTAAACTAAGATTTACATACAAGCAGAATACAGTGAAACATGGGCAGTTCAGTGTAAAGCTCCATTGCTACATGAAATGTCACAGAATAACTATTGTCTATTACATACAGAGAGTTTTTTGCCATGTACCTTTATGAAATAGCATGTGTGATGCACATACACACACATGCCCTATATTCATGAATGAATTGGCACAAAACTACAAAAATGATAAATTAGATTCATAGTCATGATGCTGAATCACCAAAAGTATTAAAGTCACATGGCAACTAATAAAATTGAACAAGTAATTCTAAACTCCTAATAGGCTCTACCCACTAAGCTGGGATATTAAGGTAGACTGGAAACATTGTGTCAAGCCTATATTAGTGTATGTAGTCAGAGGAGAGTGCCTGCAAAACCAGCTAGCTCCTAGAGAGCACAAAAATGCCACATTTCCTAAAAAATAAAAAAGAAAGCAAAAAAAAAAAAAAATAGTCACACAAAAAATTGATGTCATTTAAAGGCTATTTTGCTTTGTGGATGATCAGAACAGCTAAAACTATCTCTCCTATTTCTAAGTTATTTTCACTGGGGAAAATTCATCCATCCATCCTCCAACCCGCTGAATCCGAACACAGGGTCACAGGGGTCTGCTGGAGCCAATCCCAGCCAACACAGGGCACAAGGCAGGAACCAATCCCGGGCAGGGTGCCAACCCACCGCAGGACACACACCAACTAGGGCCAATTTAGAATCTCCAATGCACCTAACCTGCATGTCTTTGGACTGTGAGAGGAAACTGGAGCGCCCGGAGGAAACCCATGCAGACACAGGGAGAACATGCAAACTCCATGCAGGGAGGACCTGGGAAGCGAACCCGGGTCTCCTAACTGCGAGGCAGCAGTGCTACCTCTGCGCCACCATGCCGCCTGGGGAAAATTCAGTATAATACAAATATTTGCCATCTACAGAAATTCAAATTCAGTCAAACGAGTCCTCCATCATAGGCCACATTAATAATGGAGACTGGAGTACAGGAGGCTTGTGGAGAGCTTTGTCTTGTGTTGCTGGGAGAACCCCTTTCAACTCAACATCAGCAGGACTAAAGAGATGGTGGTGGACTTCCAGTGTGCCAAATAGCCCCTGAGACCCATCATCATTCAGGGGGATGGCGTTGAAGTGGTGCAGAGCTACAAATACCTGTGAGTTTCATAAACAGCAGACTGGACTGGTCTGAAAACACAGCACAGTGGTACTCTACAAGAAGGACCAAAGTAGAATATACACCCAGAGGAGACTCACGTGTTTCGATGTGCGCAGCAAGCAGCTGAAAGTACATCCTGTAGTAGCCAGTGTATTGTTCTACACTGTGGTTCCCTGGTTAAGCAACCTGAGTTCGTAAAACGTAAAATGCCTGAAAAAACAATTAAAGAAAGCCTTTTCCATCACAGGGCATCACATCGACATACTGGAAGCTGTTGTGGGAAAGAGAACAGTGGCAAAATTGGATGCCATCATGAAAAATCCCCTCTACTCACTCTAGGAAGTGCTCTATTCCTAGGCCACTGTGGCCTGCTTCTATCAGGAAATTGAATGCTTTCTCATGATGTCCCAGGCTGAATACTTACACTCTTTAAAATCTCTTGTATTCATTTTTATATTTCTGCACAATATGTATTTATTTATTTATGTACAGATTGATTGTATTATTTGTCCTGTGAGTCTGCATCTTTGTTTTTAAGTTAATGTATCTGTATACATCTAAATTTCCCCTTGGGATTACAAAAAACCATCATCATGGTATGTCTTATAAGACAACAGAAGAGGGTCAGCCAGATAATACACTATAAAAGCAAAGAAATAAAAGATAAAAACCCAAAAATGCATGAAAACAGTTTCAACCATCTGTTATACCACATCAACCATGCCTGTAGCATATCCGTTTAGCATTACATTATAATTACATTGTAGGTGCCAGAGAAAGCATGTAACAAATAGCAAAGTGCACAGAAATTAAAAAAAGACCGACAACAACAGCAGCTAACAAGCTACAGAAAGCATCAGTCCTAAGCCCCAAAATAGGGCCTGTTAGTTTCAGTATCACATGTTGCAGGTTTTTATGTGCTTCTCATTAGTTTGGTTAGATGACACATAATAATATCTCTTTATTCTACATATGTGATACTTTGGTAAGGGTGTATCTATTGTATGTCAACTAGTCCAATTTTGGTAGCTCCTTCACTTTACCTTAACCAAACCTGACTTGTATAGTTGCCAATGAAAGAAATGGAAGCCATTCACAATAAAAAATATTTGTGTGATGCTTTATGGCAAGATATTTACTTGTTTTAATTTGTTAATGAATAAAAGTAAAGCCATTCACAGAATCAATTCAGGAAACTTTCATTTTTCAGTTTATAGACATATTAACTCACTCACTTCAAGTTCATATGACTAGCTAATTTTATATGCTGTGATAAGAAAGCGAGTGAGTCACAGACATTATAAAGATTTGGGGCAGCCACCCGTATATTGTTTTTCCCGGCTGCAAAAGTTTGAATTGAAGTAGCACGATGTGCATAGAACAGAGTCCAGAACAGAACTGATTGCATGGAGACAAGATAGCGGTTTTAACTGATAAAGCGGCCTCCTGGCCGGAAGTGACATCATCATCGGTGCCGGAACTGGAAGTGACGTTTTCTTGACCGGAAGTGACATCACTGTCGGCACCGGAACCGAGCAGAATTTCCCGAGAATGGTCTGCAAGAGACGGAGAGAGACAATTAGCAAACTCCGCCACCCCCCTGGTCTGGTGTATAATTAATTTTTTGTAGGCCCTTTAGCTGTTTCCCACACATACCACAAACCTATATAGTATAACTTCAGGCCAATAACATGCAGTTTCAAAATAAAGTCAAAGTCAAAGTGAACTTTATTGTCATCTCAACCATATACAAGTATACAGATAGATGAAATTGCGAAGCCCTGGGTCCACAGTGTAACAACATGACGTGCAAATAATAAATTAAAAATAGAATTAAAATTTAAATTTAAAATTAAAACACAAACAAGACAAGACATTGTGCAAAGACAAGACAAAGAAATAGCAGCAATATTGATGTGTAGTTAGCAATATGAACATTGATGCAATGTATGGTATTTGTAATCTAGATACATAAATATAGTCAATAGATTGTTAACAGTTAATTTATGCGCCAATTCTAAATGCATACAATGCAAACTAATATAATAGAATTCAAGTTAGTCAATGTTACTAAGATAGATCACACTTAAATTAAAATTATTTGAAATGAAACCAATACTCTTTATACACAAATCAATAGCATACCTATACAAACTAACAGTATAGAAAATGGCAGTTGGAGAAAAGAAAAAATATTGAGAGTGATGAGCCTCCATCAGAAACTTGTTGATATACCCACAACAAGGCATCGAGTGTATAAATGAGAAAGCAATAACATATAAATATAAATCAATACTTAATATATAAAAAATATTGTTTTACAAATACAAAGTCATACTGAGAAACTTAAAATGCATATAGAAACAAAGGAAGTGGCAAAAAATGGAAATAACTACACTTTTCATGCTTTGCATTTTCAATTTGAATAGTTAATTAATTTAAAAATAGTAGCCTGGACTTCATAGAGAAAGAGACCTTCGTACCAAACTCCGTAAAATGAATACAATAAACATTGAAAGCTTATACCATGCTGAAAAAAAAATTATATACGCAATGTTTCAGCTTATAAGAATACACCAACAGGACTGTTTATTACATTTCCAGCTCATCAGTCTTTATCTTATGTAGCACCTACATAACAAATGACATCTCAGATCTCTTTTCATTTACATTAAACAGTTGCAGCTCTGGGCTCATACTGTTTCAGTCACAGTTTTCTTTCAGAAGTGCAAGCCATGTGGTTTGAAGAACACAATGCCTGAGCAATGTTCAAAAATAGTAGCTCAAACACATTTATGTACCTATACCTACCATGAACTAAACCTTCACATATTTACTATATGTGCTCTGCCTGCCACAGATTAAACTTTGATTATTTTCTTGCAATTTTTCTGGTCTCCTCTCTGTATCTCATAATAGATAAAGACCCCATGATCATCAGAGGTGACTGTGTGCAGAGAGTGCAGAACTATAAATACCTGGGAGTGCAGCTGGATGATAAATTGGACTGGACTGTCAATACTGATGCTCTGTGTAAGAAACGACAGAGCCGACTATACTTCCTTAGAAGGCTGGTGTCCATCAACATCTGCAATAAGATGCTACAGATGTTCTATCAGACGACTGTTGCGAGCGCCCTATTCTACGCGGTGGTGTGCTGGGGAGGCAGCATAAAGAAGAGGGACGCCTCACACCTGGACAAACTGGTGAGGAAGGCAGGCTCTATTGTAGGCATGGAGCTGGACAGTTTGACATCTGTGGCAGAGCGACGGGCACTGAGCAGGCTCCTGTCAATAATGGAGAATCCACTGCATCCACTGAACAGTATCATCTCCAGACAGAGGAACAGCTTCAGCGACAGACTGCTGTCACTGTCCTGCTCCACTGACAGACTGAGGAGATCGTTCCTCCCCCACACTATGCGACTCTTCAATTCCACCCGGGGGGATAAACATTAACATTATTCAAAGTTATTGTCTGTCTGTATACCTGCATTGTTATCACTCTTTAATTTAATATTTTCTTTATTAATATGCTGCTGCTGGAGCATGTGAATTTCCCCTTGGGATTAATAAAGTATCTATCTATCTATCTATCTATCTATCTATCTATCTATCTATCTATCTATCTATCTATCTATCTATCTATCTATCTATCTATCTATCTATCTATCTAAATGCTTACATTTATCAACTTTTACATTAGCAGGCTCTTTGCTTCATCCACTTAGCAGACAACTCACAAATACTTGTGCCACTGATTTTCAGGAAAATTAAAAATAGTAAAGTGTAACATCAAGTTTTAAAAGCAGACTATAAGTGAATGATACTTTATAGGAAGTCACAGAAATATGGCAAAATAACCTCACCAGCAAAGCAAATACTAGAATCTCCAATAGCATCCGCTAAATAATCAATCTAATTTAATTCAAGACAAGATATGTTGTCACCGTATGATTTGATTTCCTGATATATGAGATGGAAAAACACATTAAACAGTGCAAGACAGGAATGATTTGTAGATTTAGAAATGGAATTTAAATTTAGGCTGTGAAGTATAAATGTGCTGTCAACTAGAGGGATCAAAGTATACAAAACATTATGTGATTCCTGGGTCTGCTTTTTTATTATTTTACTCTTCTAATTGCATATAATATAAAGAAAGCAGAAATGTTACCAGTAGTACCTTTCTTTTGGAAGACTGACAAAATTCCCATTTTCCTTAGGTATGTAATAAATTCCACTTCATGGCTTCTGCTGCTCGCTTCAGCATACCCTTTAAATCACTGGCCAAAAGTAAAAACACTGTTTACATTCTGTATAAGTTGGACATCTGGAGCTGACACGGTGAGGGACAGTTCACCTTGTGACATTAAACAACACATAATAACCCATGTGAGAAAGACATAAGCTCTGTCTGTGACAAAGAATTGCTCCACCTGTAGTGAAAGACCAACTTAAACCAACTGCAGCTCCAAGAGTCCAGTTAAGTAGTACTCCTGCCTATGCTGTAAATTTAAATGACATTGAATTGATGAACAGTTTGCCTTCACTTCTGTTTAGTCTGCGGTTTTTACGTTGTTTGCAGTATATTCCCACACATAGCAAAGAACTTAAAGTTTAGGGTCAGTATTAAACGAAAAGCATTTCCTATGAGAATACATCATGGTAGGCTAGACATTGAGTGAAATATTGTACCAGAGTCTGCATATGCTCTACTGTATACTTGGAAAGCCATTAGTAAAACTTGGAAATTTACAGTTTTGACTGACACCTTTATCCAAGATGACTTACAACATTTAAGATTAATTACATTTCTTTTGTTTCTGCAGTCTGAGCACAAGCAGGTGAAGTGATTTACTGATGGCACACAGTATCAGAAACAGTCTCGAATCAACAACCGCAAGGTTTGATGTCCAAAGCCTTAACCACAACACCATACTGCCTGGACAGCTGCTTATTCTAGATATATTTGAATTGCTGTATTACCCAAAATGTTTATAGACAAAGTAAAATAAGCAAAATAAAATATGCACCCTGTTTGATTATGTCCCAGGTTTCCATCATTGTATAATATTACTTTTGAGAATTTAGATTCACATAATCCAACCTAGATAAGGGTATTCTGTATGAAAGCTTTATATTAAAACATTTGTGTAAAACAATGAAAAATCAGTTTTATTTCCTAATTTCAAAAAAAATAACTGAACTTCTCTAAAAAATCCTCTATTTCTGTTCCATTTATATCTAAACCTAAATAACATGAAGTAAAAAATTTCCAGAAATAGCAGCGCATCTGTCAGTATGTTTGCAGTCATTGTGATATTTTTTAATCTAAAATAAAAGAGTTTTCATCTGTTCTCAGGTATAATATGATAGTTCTGCTACATCTGTTTAAACTTGTAAAATATCTGAGTGATTTTTAAAATTGATTTATTACATACAGTATTCTGTGATCTTAGACAAAAGATCTAATAAAATCTTTTTTGTTTTACATGAGCACCTCATTCACTACAAGGTGGAGTAGCTTGCAAATCTGCTCCTGTATTGTTTAGTTTGACTAGTTCCTGAAATACATAAAATAATTTCATCTGCCTAAATTCACTGTTAGCTTTTCCCCATGGTGCCTCTGGTCCTTCACCTTTGGTTAAGATCTTTAAAAGCTGGCCCAATACAAAACTAATGAGCCACTGAAACACACTCAGTGTCTTACCCAGGATGGGTTATAAGCTCATATGTGTTGTAGCATGCAGCCAGGGCCCATGACCAGCTGGGTTGCCTTCACACTGGAGGTACTGGGGAAGGGAGCATATCCAGAGCATTACATCCCTCGAAGCACTAGGTGGCAGCCCCCCTGGATTGCAGCTCTGCCTCAGACTCCCGCAGGGCTCCATGGGAGTTGGAGTTGGATACAGCCCTGTTGGGATCCGTGGGTACTGCCAGGGGGCGCTGCAGCTGCTTCTGAGCCCATCTTGGCAGCTCTTCTGCCACACCCAGAAGGGCTGCTGGAAATGCATCAATGAGCACTTGGATCACTTCTGGGTGCCTTATAAAAGCAGCCAGCAGACACTACTCCGGGAGCCAACGTCGGAAGGTGGAGGACGAAGCTTAGGGGGAGGAGTGGAGGCAGAAGAGACAAGGAGAGAAAGGAACTGTGTGCTGTGTGGTGGCTTACTGTGTGAGCTGGAAACTGTAAATAAAGTCCGTGAAGTGCTGGGACTTGTGCCTCTGTGTCTGGTGTGTCGGGTTAGGATGGCTGTACGTGCCATCCTACAGCCACGTAGGATGGTCCACAGTGTACAGTACATTGAAATGAATTGGATGTCTCCCACAGATGAGTTACAGTAGTAAAACAACAATTAGAAAGAATGTCTGACCATTTTAAACTTTTAAGTTTTAATTTCACCTTTGACCGAGTTTTGTTGGCATTAGGTCAACTTTGCAGAATTTTGTAGTCATCTTATTGTTTAACTTCAATTTAGATTTTACTGCTTCCTAGCATTGAATCTATTCCTTAGGCAAATAATTGTTTTAAATTTTTGACCAGCTGTATGGTTTTTTCAGCAGTAGTTATGAAACTCTTGTATCTATATTACTAAACGACAGTTTAATTTATGCACGGACGGCGGACGCACTGCCCAGAGTCAGTAGGTGGCACCCAAACAACACAACCTGTGAACTAAACCTGCTCTAATCCACTGTGCCAGCAGTCGGTGTCCACAGAGGCAAAAGAGTCACGGCTCCAAATGGAAAGAGCTTAACAATTTGTAATACAAAACCGAGCCTGTAGTTTCCAGAGTCAGTGCGTGGCACCCAAACACCACAACCTGTAAACTACACCTGCTCTAATCCACTGTGCCAGCAGTCAGTGTGTGTAAGTTGGAGTATGCTTCCTAACAGTAAACGACTTCTACCTAACGACACAGCCACAGAACAACAAAGACGAGACCGCATGGATAAAAACAATACACGGAGGCTCCTACAATGCGCTTCAGACACACCAGAAGCAAAGACATCACGGCACCACAATGAAAGAGCTCAACTAACGGAAATACAAAACGAGCCCGTATGAATAAACACAATGAACGAACGCGCCCACAACACGCTTCTGACACAGCACAGGCAAAGGAGTCACAGCTCCAAATGGAAGGAGCTCAACGATTAGTAATACAAACACGAACCCGTATGGCTACGACCTGTAAACGAGCCCGTATGGATAAAAACAATGAACGAATGCGCCCACACAAAGAAACCGCTTTAGTACAAATATGTTTATTTAATTAAATGAAAACTTTACCATGGCTACAACCTGTGAACTAAACCTCGGGTAAAGTGTGCACGCCAGATTGTACAGCCGCCCGAACGCGACCGCTCACACCACTGCATATATGACGTTCGTTTAGTAATGTAGCCCTCCGTGCCCGGATCTGCCGCCATGGTCACTTCAGCACGTGAATCCGCCGCCGTCAGCAAACGACTTTTCGCTGACGACACAGCCATAGAAAAACAAAACAGAGACTGCATGGATAAAAACAATAAACAAGGGCGCCTACAACGCGCTTCTTAAACACCAGAACCAGATGAGTCAAAGCTCCAAAAAGAAACCGCTTTAGTACAATTATGTTTATTCAATTAAATGAACTTTCCCAGGACGCACCCACCCTCCATGATATTTCATCCCTCCAAGTATCGGAGGGAACAGAAAGTGATTGCCATTCTTGGATTTGTGATTCTTTCGAGAATCGTGGGCTTGCTGGTGATGATATATCCAAAGCTGTTATTATGTGCCATCAATTTAGAAGCAAACCATGCTTTATTCATCTTTTGCAATGACAGTTTTGGAAAAAGTCACTGCTGCATCTCTAACTCTAGTTTCAGTTGACCTCTTAGCACTTCCACATTTAATAAATGCTAAATCTTCATTCACCCATCCTACATGTAGTATATCAGTATCTTAAGAGTGGGACTTTCAAATGCTTAATATACATTTGCATCTTTCCATTTAAGCTGGCATAAAACATTTACGATGTCTGTTTCACACATCTTCTTAATATGGCTGCCTGTGTGACACCTGTAATCTTCTTTTTCTAAGTGTGGCTCTAATGAGAAGTCAAGCAAAATGACACCTTTTATTAGCTAACTGATCCGATTACAATATGCACCGTTTTTTGAGACAACCTGCAGAAGGGGCCTCAGTTTCCTTGAAAGCTTGCATATTGTAATATTTTTAGTTAGCCGATAAAAGGTGTCATTTTGTTTGGCTTCTCATTGCATCCATAATGGCTAACACGTTACAACACACTACTACTATAAGTATTGTTCTGCGATGGGTGGTGCCTTGCCACAATATTATTTGTTTCATTTTCTCTAAACATTTTATTTTATGTTTCCCTTCATAATTCTGATGCATTCTGGTTACATTCTTCACTACTACTTTCAAAATATCCTGTAATGTTAACTGCCTTCGGGAAAACACATTTTTATGTGCTTTCATAAAGTGTATTGAGCACAAGTTTCTCTCTATGGTACCACAGTTCTCAGATGCAAAGTTTGGAATATTTATATAATCTTGATGTTTATTTTGATCTACTCTTAATTTTAGTTTGTTTTGTAATGCACAAGAAACACAGGTAGCAACTGTGGTTATAGCCACCAGGGACAACTACCAGATGAATTTTGAACCTTAGAAATCTGTGAACTAGAAAATAAGAGGCAGTGGAGAGCGGCCATTAATATACTGAGACTTTTCAGATCACTAGAGAGCAGTGTGTCTGGACATGAAGTACTTCAGCTTTTTAGAGCATTTTGGTTGCACAGCTTATATAGTATTTATCTATGGCAGTTTAGCAAGGGTTCAACTGATAGGATGAAGGGAAGCCATGGTGAGGACCATGTGTTTTGAGTAATTTATGCAGAAAATAAATAGGAAATAATGGCACTAACAGCAGTTATTTAATGGTTAAAGGCTTGATTTTATTTGCATGATGTATTAATCTGTAGTACATTTCTGTAGCAATAAATATTGTGAGAATGTCATTTAAAAATAAACTAAATGCATTGTGATTTCTAAACAAAGCCTTGAAACTTCTCATTGATACTTGGGTACATTTTAAAAGAGATACTTTTTATTTTTATTTCTTAATTCAGTGAAATTAAAAATTTTACAAAGTGATTCGACATTTATTCAAGTATCATTTCTGAGTACTTTTTACAACTCTGTCTGACACTGAACCTGCCCTAACCAGACAAACAATTCACCCAAATTACACTTTGGCAACTTCTTCAGCTTCTTCCATTTTCTAAGTTTGGTGCTCAGTTTACTTTCTCCGTATGTTATGTGATTTCCCTTAAATTGATAATGTTGGTGGTAACAGGTACAGTATAATGTAAGCCAAGCAATGTGAGTATAATAAACAAAGGTTAAGTTGAAGCAGAAATAAAATTGTGTATGAAAAAATGCTTATTTGTGATACTTATGGGAGAAAATCTGATGGTTACTGTAATAAACAAACTGAACCATGTTTTGCTATGTACTGTGTAACATGTTCACAAAATCATTAACTAGTGAAGTCTCTTCCAATTACATAGCAAGGTAATTACAGATTTTTTTTTATATATTAGATAATTATTGATAGTGAAACATTCTTCTGGACCATTAAAAGCCCTAAATAATGTAACAACTACATATTTTACTCTTTAATGCACATTGAAATGCAAAACGCTTCCGCTTCATATTTTATTGTATTGTCACAACTAACCAAGTATAATTTTTCAAGTTAAGTTTCACTTTGAAACATTTTATATACATAGCACACACTAAGATTTATATGTTATCTGACTTATATTACTTTGGTGTTGTTTTTCTTATAATTTGTTATTCAGATAACATTATCTGTTTTACTTTAGACTTTGGTTACACACATTTCAAAAACAGCCAGACAGGAACAGAAACATTTTTGGTAAATAGTCAGAGTTTCAATTTTAGTATTTATCATTGTGTTAACAACAAAAAACTTGGTATTTATCTAAAGTTATGAGGTGACATTGCCACTACCTTTTCTTTACTTTATCATCTTATAATTTTGGAGATGTGCCAGTGGAAAATTCATTCTTGGCAGAATTATGTTTCTGACTATATCTTGTCCTTATTGTATCCTTGTCTGAACTGGGTTTATTACAACATAGTAAAATATATGTTGTTTTGTAAAACTTTTTTTTTCAATTCTATCTGACAAAGTTACAGTTGAAAGATATCATTGCAGAATATAATTCTGTTTTATAAATAGCACCATTAAACCCGGATGTCAAACAGCAGGCTAACATCCTGCCTTTATAGATCAGCATATGTTACTTAATCAAGAGAGAAATACAAATACAAATGTGGCCTTTTTAACATTTACTTGCTTTGGTAGTATGTTTTAATAAACATTCACTGCACATCAGTGTTTTGAGTTTATGTGGTTTGTAATAACCAAGTTTAATGGTGCACATCACAGTCATAGAAATGAAAATGAATTTAGCTTGCAGTGCTCTATCAAGATTAAAGTTTCAGCAAAACAGTTGTCTAAAACCATCCATGCATTCACATTGACTGTTACTCACTGACAACTTGACAAAAACCGTTCATCTCTTAGTGTGTATCTACTACAATACATTTGAGAATAATCTTTCATATCCAGGTAGAAGTTTATATTGTATCTCTCATAGTTGTTCCTATACTTGAAGCAAATTCAGAAGCTGCATGGTGCTTTTTAGTAAGCTACACATAGGCTTGCTATGCAGTAGCTGAAGAGAATGCTGTGTATTAACAAAACAGGTTAGAAAAGAAGGAAGTAGTGCTGTGAGAATAGTTACACAAAGTGGCAGATGAAACGGTATGTTGAATAATTTTCCTTTGTATCAATTAATTAGTTCTAAGAGCCCCTGAAGAGCTCAGAAATGTAGGAAAGACTAAAATTTAAAGAAAAGCATATTAAATAAGAAACTATATTGAACTCATCAAGAAAATGAGTTCAAAGTGAATGAAACTGTTTTCCAAACTATAGCAGCACACAATCACGAGAAGAAAGACAAGTCAGTCAGTCAGACATGACTGTCTGTTGATCCAACATGACACGGTCTATCCATTTGTCCATCTCTGTCTCTCCCGTTCCTTTTTGTTTGATGGGAGAGCAGGTCAGTTCGGGAAAAGCAAACCCAAGGCAACAATGGGTTGGTTTCGATGGTGATGTCTTGCCATTCTCTTCTCCTCTTGTTGATGGGTTTGTTGTTGTACGAAGTGATAAACTCATTCAGTTAAAGTCTGTCTCCAAAGCAAGTGTCTCAAGCTGCAATGGAGTAGGCCTTGAGAAAATGCTTCAAGTAGTCCACCTTGAGTTTGGGATCCTTAAACGAGTTCACCACACAGGACCATCCAGGGAAGCCAAGATTCATCCATGCGGATAACATGCCGGTCAAGTGGAAGACACAGCTGAGCAGTATGATCTCAATGCTTGTTGATGAGCCGGGTTCCAGAATTTTAGTGTGCAGAACCCTTTTTCCTCCCAAGTGATGTCCAGGATATTCTAGAGGCAGCGGGTCTTGAAAGCTTCTATTGTTCAGATTTGTTTGTGGTAGGGAGTCCAGGATTCGCATCCATAAAGAAGTGTTAATATATATACTGCGTGGTAGACCACAACTTTGGTTGCATGTGAGATTTTGGTTACAGAAGATATTTGTAGGCAGCCAAATGCAGAACAGGCTAATTGGAGGCAGTTCACAATCTTCTCATTTACAGAAGAATCACTAGATATTATGCATTCAATGTAGGGGAAGGATTGTGTATTCCCCAGTGTCTTTTTGCCAGTCTTGATGTCCATTTCAGGATCTGTGTGCTGGAAGGCATTCTGAAGTATCTTAGAGGTGCTGATTTCCTGGGCCATTCAGGAATAGGTTGAGTGTAAGGACTCTATGGTCCTTTGAAGGGTTTCCAGGTGAAGAACTACACCAGCAACATAGTCAGCATACTGGAGCTCACAGATGATTGTTGAGGAAGTTTTCGAGTGGACTGACAATTTTCGGAGGTTAAACATATTGCCATCTAGTCGGTACCGGTTCCACATTCCATTAGTGCTGTCCAACATATTTCTGGGGAGAAGAGTGATGGCAACAAGGTAAATGTTGAAAAGCGCCAGAGTCATGACATAGCCTTGCTTGACGCCAACAGTGATTTTGAAGAGAGCAGATGTTTACCTACCAGCAAAGATCTTCACCCTCATTCAATTCCCTGTTCATTGATACATGCTACCATTGGTGTTATCTACAAAAAGAAGTTGGACCGATTGGACTGTGGCAACATGGCATGGTATTTCACTGTTGGATGTTGATGGGAAAGTTCTTACCCGTGTCATGCTTCTCGTGATACTCCGTCACTTTGCAGACAGAGTACTACTGGAGTCACAAGCTGGCTTTTGTTCCAAATGCAGCACAATGAACATAATTTTTGTTTTCTGCCAACACCCAGAAAAGTCTCAGGAACACCAGTGAGACTTCGGGTTTGCTTTCATAGACCTATGGAAAGCATTTGACACCATCAACCATTAGATGCTTTGGGAAGTACTCTGTAAATTTGGATGTCCAATGAAATTCTTCACTATGCTCCATCACTAGTGCCAGTGGTTGCAACGGATGCAATACTGAGGTGTGGCTTGGGTTTTTTTTTCAAGTATGTGGTTTGAGTACAGTACTGAGGATGGACTGGAAAAGTCTATTAATGTAAATAAACACTTTGAGATTTGGTTTGATTTATTCTTCATATTTTTTACCCTAATCAGATACTGGTTTAGTTTTTTTCTCCTTAACATTCAGTACCTGGTTGTCCTTTGGTCTACCAATGCTTACACCTTGGCAAAAAAAAAATGTATTACAGTGGACCCTTGACTTACGAACTCAATTCGTTCGCGAGGGCTGGTTGTAACTCAAGTTGGTTGTAAGTCAAGACTATTTTTCCCATAAGAAATAATGGAAATACCCATAATGCGTTCCGAACCTCCCACTGCAACACTTACTTAACCTTTTCATAATAAAAAAAGGGTTGTATAATGTGCATAATTTACCAAAACACCAATAATTTTTCTAATGTACTAACCAAAAAGTAATAAAAAAGTGCCTAGCCTACCAGAAACAACAATTTCATACTGTACTCACCATTTAATTTGACATCTTTGGGCTGCAGGAAGGGAGGAGGATGATAATGAAACTGAAGGCTTTTTAAAGGCTTTCTTTAACTTGCGCTCAGGCATTTGCAATCATTTCAATAGCTTCTTTTGCGTTAATTTTAATCTCCTCCTGCCTACAAGTTATTCTGACGAGAATTTTTCTCAGCATTTCCTTGCGATGATACAAGGAACTGTTTCTGAACTCCCCCACCCCCCTCAATCAGAACGACATTCTGAAGTGCGTCCTGAAGCGCGATTGCCGCGACTGTGGAAGCTTGCTTGTCCATTGCCGGGCAGGGATATCACATGCATATCACCCATCAATATCTTTTCTGTTTGCTTTGGCTGAAAGACTCAGCACAGCTTTAAGCCGGCTGTTGCCCCAGCAACAGATAAACAGTCTTCCATATGGAGTTTGGACTTTGGCATGTCTTCTAGTTGGGGGAGGTCCCAAGAGAGTTTACAAACCTAACATTTTATTGAATGAGTGCCGCATTAATAGGAATGTTTCTGTTTGTTTACAATCGCGCAAGCGGATACACGTGACCGCATTCAGGTCGTAACGCAAGATGTTGGTCGTAAATCAAAATAAAAATTTTGGTCGTAAATCAAGTTGTTCGCATGTCAAGCCGGTCGTATATCAAGGGTCGACTGTATATCAAAATGAAATTGTCATTGTTTGAAATTAAATCTTCCCTATGAGTGTGTGCGTGTGTGTGCGTGTGTATTGTTGCAGTCCCCCAACCCAAAATAATGCCAAAAAAACTAAACATATAAGGGAACGAAGGTTTTATAACAACTGAATAAAAAAGGTTACAAGGATTTGGAGACAACACAACAAATTGGTTAATAAACTATCAATTAAAAGACTCCTCACACCTTCCCGTCTACATCTTCAACCTTTCTCTCTTCTTTCATCCTTTTGCCCTCTCCTTCCTCCTGTCAAGTGAACTCTAATCTTCTCTCCACATAATTCCAAGTTCACAAAAGCAGTGTCTGCTGGCAAATTTTACATCCACTCCCTGGTTCACTTCCAAGGTCACTTTTGATCTCCTCTGAAGTATCTCTGGATCAGGCATACCCTTACAAAACCCCAGGGTTTGTCTGCCCTGAGCTCTGTCTGGTGGCCCCAGGTATCCCTGACAGACTGCTTGCCCTTTTCTAACCAAAGGACCTGATAAGTCTGCAGGGACCTCAGTAGCAGCCTCCTGTTGTTAGCAGTTACAGTTATGTGGTATCCCTGCCAGGGCAGGTTACTCATGGTTTTCTGTGCAGGATGGGTTCCCATGCTTGTTCATATAAGCCCTGACCCAGATCATCTTAGTAAAAGGAAACACATAGAATATCAGAAATGTACAGAAGTACATACCCCTGAAGGGATGCTCTTACCCAGCCAGGATGCCTTGCTGACAGCTTTTCTGCTCCATGCTAGAGCAAACTATATTCCACCCAGTCCACTAGTAGGAAGCAGCTCCATACTGCTGCAAAACTTTGGTGTTCCTGCAGAAGCTACTGGGAAGTGTGGTGTTTTCCGGAGTCTCCATGGAAGCAAATGTGAACTGGGAGTACTTGCCACAAGAATGGATTTGGCCCAGGATTAACTATTAAAGGGCCTCCACCTGGTCAGTTAGATGAGTTTCCAAACCTTTATTGGGACTGTGCTGGTATTATTATTGAATATGTGGTCTACTTCAAAGCACCCTCACCTTGTTACAGTACGTGTATTGTAGATAGATAGATAGATAGATACTTTATTAATCCCAGGGGGAAATTCACATATTCCAGCAGCAAAAATATTAAATTAAAGAGTAATAAAAAATGCAGATAAAAAAAAAACAGACAATAACTTGAATAATGTTCAACGTTTACCCCCTCTGGTGGAATTGAAGAGTCGCATAGTTTGGGGGAGGAATGATCTTCTCAGTCTGTCAGTGGAGCAGGACAGTGACAGCAGTCTGTCGCTGAAACTGCTCCTCTGTCTGGAGATGATACTGTTTAATGGATGTAGTGGATTCTCCATAATTGATAGGAGCCTGCTGAGTGCCCGTTGCTCTGCTACGGATGTCAAACCGTCCAGCTTTATGCCAACAATAGAGCCTGCCTTCCTCACCAGTTTGTCCAGGCGTGAGGCATCCTTCTTCTTAATGCTGCCTCCCCAGCACACCACTGCGTAGAAGAGGGCACTCGCCACAACCATCTGATAGAACATCTGCAGCATCTTACTGCAGATGTTGAAGGATGCTAGTCTTCTAAGGAAGTACAGGCGGCTCTGTCCTTTCTTGCACAGAGAATCAGTATTGGCAGTCCAGTCTAATTTATCGTCCAGCTGCACTCCTAGGTATTTATAGGTCTGCACCCTCTGCAGTGAATTGTGATGCATGGACTACAAAATGCTGCATTTCCACTTTCTGGACAGGGTTTAGTTTTTAAAAAACAAAAAAAAACTTTCTTACAGTATTCAGAAAGGTGCGGAATCTACAGTAATGCATGTCAGCTACCTTAATGGACAATCCTCATATCTCACAGTAATACAGTGCATCCAGAAAGTATTCACAGCGCATCACTTTTTCCACATTTTGTTATGTTACAGCCTTATTCCAAAATGGATTAAATTCATTTTTTTCCTCAGAATTCTACACACAACACCCCATAATGACAATGTGAAAAAAGATTACTTGAGGCTTTTTGGAAATTTATTAAAAATAAAAAAACTGAGAAATCACATGTACATAAGTATTCACAGCCTTTGCTCAATACTTTGTCGATGCACCTCTGGGAGCAATTACAGCCTCAAGTCTTTTTGAATATGATGCCACAAGCTTGGCACACCTATTCCTTACCCAGTTTCGCCCATTCCTCTTTGCAGCACCTCTCAAGCTCCATCAGGTTGGATGGGAAGCGTCGGTGCACAGCCATTTTAAGATCTCTCCAGAGATGTTCAATCAGATTCAAATCTGGGCTCTGGCTGGGCCACACAAGGACATTCACAGAGTTGTGCTGAAGCCACTTCTTTGATATCTTGGCTGTGTGCTTAGGGTCGTTGTCCTGCTGAAAGATGAACCGCCGCCCCAGTCTGAGGTCAAGAGCGCTCTGGAGCAGGTTTTCATCCAGGATGTCTCTGTACATTGCTGTAGTCATCTTTCCCTTTATCCTGACTAGTCTCCCAGTTCCTGCCACTGAAAAACATCCCCACTGCTGCCACCACCATGCTTCACTATAGGGATGGTGCCAGGTTTCCTCCAAACGTGATGCCTGGCATTCACACCAAAGAGCTCAATCTTTGTCTCATCAGACCAGAGAAGTTTCTTTCTCATGGTCTGAGAGTCCTTCAGGTGCCTTTTGGCAAACTCCAGGCGGGCTGCCATGTGCCTTTTACTAAGGAGTTGCTCCCGTCTGGCCACTCTACCATACAGGCCTGATTGGTGGATTGCTGCTGAGATGGTTGTCCTTCTGGAAGGTTCTCCTCTCTCCACAGAGGACCTCTGGAACTCTGACAGAGTGACCATCGGGTTCTTGGTCACCTCCCTGACTAAGGCCCTTCTCCCCCGATCGCTCAGTTTAGATGGCCGGCCAGTTCTAGGAAGAGTCCTGGTAATTTTGAACTTCTTCCACTTATGGATGATGGAGGCCAATGTGCTCATTGGGACCTTCAAAGCAACAGAAATTTTTCTGTAACCTTCCCCAGATTTGTGCCTGGAGACAATCCTGTCTCGGAGGTCTACAGACAATTCCTTTGACTTCATACTTGGTTTGTGCTCTGACATGAATTGTCAACTGTGGGACCTTATATAGACAGGTGTGTGCCTTTCCAAATCATGTCTAACCAACTGAATTTACCACAGGTGGACTCCAATTAAGCTGCAGAAACATCTCAAGGATGATCAGGGGAAACAGGATGCACCTGAGCTCAGTTTCGAGCTTCACGGCAAAGGCTGTGAATACTTATGATCATGTGCTTTCTCATTTTTTTTTTATTTTTAATAAATTTGCAAAAATCTCAAGTAAACTTTTTTCGCATTGTCATTATGGGGTGTCTGCGGTGGGTTGGCACCCTGCCCAGGATTGGTTCCTGCCTTGTGCCCTGTGTTGGCTGGGATTGGCTCCAGCAGACCCCCATGACCCTGTGTTCGGATTCAGCGGGTTGGAAAATGGATGGATGGATTATGGAGTGTTGTGTGTAGAATTCTGAGGAAAAAAATGAATTTAATCCATTTTGGAATAAGGCTGTAACATAACAAAATGTGGAAAAAGTGATGCGCTGTGAATACTTTCCGGATGCACTGTAAAAGTCTTTAAAAGTGTTAGGCTTTTCCCCGGGTCAAACGTGGCAAACCCATCCCTCTCTTGCAGAAGATGCTGTTGAAATTTATTAAGTCTGAAAAGACTGTAAAGAAGTCGACTTTTATTGCAGATTAGTTTCAAATTTGTTTTGTGTTTTACTTGTTGCTGAAAGGCTCCAACACTGTATTTCTTAAGGAGAAAAGTGTGCTCTTGAATAGAACAGTTTTTTATTGTAATTTCTGCAACTTAGAAATGTAAATAAGACAATATACACTGGATCAGAAAGTATCCAGACCCCTTCACTTTCTGCACACTTTGTGTTGTAGATTTCAGATTTTAAATGGATAAATGTGCGATTTTTGCCAATCAATCTACACTCAATAACCCATAATGACAAAGTGAAAACATGTTTCAGAAAGGTTTGCAAATTATTACACATCAAAAAAATGAAATCTCTCATTCGTAGAAGTATTCTGACCCTTTGCTGTAGTAATTCAAATTGTGCTCAGGTGGATCCTGTTTGTTTTAGTTCTCCTTAAGATGTGTCTAAGAACTTCACTAGTGGTAAATTATGAATTAGTTAACAAAGACACACATATGTGTATAAAAGGGCCTCCAATTCACACTGCCTTACATGACAAAAAACAGGCCATGAAGTCCAAGGAACTCGTTGTAGATCTATGTGATAAAATTCTGGCAAGCCATAGATCTTCTGTCATGAATAAACATTCTCCACAATACATAAAGGAGTTGGGGAATGTCCCTGTATAATGTCCAGCAGACAAGCAACAAAATGATTGCAAAAAAGGTGATCAAAAAGCAAGGCAATTGATCAACAGAAACAGTGACATGATATTTATATAGAAAAACATGGCTGACGGAAGTGTTGTGGCAGAAGATGATGTCAGAACAGGTGGACAGAAATAACGTCATCAACGGGAGACCAGAAATGATGTTATCGTGGTTGTGATGGAAATTACGTCATCAACGGGAGACCAGAAGTGACGTCATCAACAGGAGACCGGAGTGATGTTGGGTGGCCATTTCGTGAATCCGGACGTTGGAGTGGTGAGTACAAAGAATTATTTCTTCTTTTAGTCTGATGAAAAAAAGAGAGAGGAGTTAGTACCACAAATCAACCCTTCATCTCGCGATGTTTCACTTACCTCAGGGCTTGTTGACTGCCTCCTAAGCGTATGTGTGTGACACTGTATATATAATTATCATAAAATTATTACTGTATACATTTATTTTATATTTTCCTAATGTTTCTCTATGTATGGTAAGTATTATGTTTTGTGTTTATGTTTCACTTCTAGTTACTTTTGTAACTATCTTGTAACACATTGCATGGACCTGCACAAAAGGGTGGCAGTAGTCACTCAAGCACTTGTCCCCGTCCCTCATTGCCCCAAGTGTCCTTTTCTCCCTTTAGGAATGCATACAGTTTTTTTTTTGTTGTAAGAAGCAAAGAAAAAGCAACAATATGTAGTAAACATAAGGTGTGACCATTAATAGGGGTATTGCTGCACTGGGTCTTTTTTTTTTATTTTGCTTTATTTTGTTAAACAAGCAGACCACAGTGACAGAAGTGAAGCTGCGACTGTGACTTATCTATTGTACACAAGACATGCCCATTGACGCTTGGAGACCCCCAGTTTCAATGGATTTCTATGCAGAAAATTGTCCACACTTCAAGTAATACAACAAAATTATGAATATTCAATAGTCAAAACAAGCTTCATACATGTCATTTTTAATCACTTCTTTGAAGAAAACTGGCAATAGTTGTTACAAAATGTACCTGGTTGGCCATTATTGAAAGTTCCTTCTTGTGTTTGTTATTTATTTATTCAGTCTCCTTTAATTTTTCCATTTTATTTTTTAGATGTATTCTGATTCAGAGATGGATCAAGAGTGCCCCCTACAGGCCACATCATTGTACTCAAATACAGTACAGCAATGTCAAAGAATGCATCTGTTCTCGGATTTGGCCTCCCTTTGTGTCACCAATTGTGTCAAACATAATTGTAATTTTCATCAATGATATGTTAAGGAACTCTTTTGTGGTGTTCACACTATTTGCTCTTATCTTTTCCCAAATGGACATGTAACTGTGTAATTACATAGATTTGGTGGCGATGAAAACAAAAAGGGAAGCAATACCTTCGTGCATGCATCAGGCATTCTTTTATTTGCCATCCAGGTTTGCAACTTAGTTGTATTTTGTTGTATTTTAGTTTTGAGATAGTTGCTGTTAAATGTTTGCCTCTTTCAAAGAATATGAAGAGTTTTATTGCAAAGCTTAATAAATGGCATTTTTGGAGCTTTTGAACCATGTAAACAGATTTCAGCAGAAAGTCTGTTGATCAAGAGTCCTGAAATAATATTTTACAAAAACATGACATGTGCTCCAATCCAGCATTTTGAGATATGCACTTTCATTTCAGAATGATGAACTCCACTTCCCTTTTAGCAAAAACTGTTACATACTGTATACTGTTGGCACTCTGTTAGCTTCGGCTGAGGTGGGTTGCACTTAAGAATGAATTTTAATGACAACCCATTAACATTAGATCACTTTTTAGTGAAACACATACGTTGCGTGCTAAAATGCACACATTATATAGTGAAATGTGTACAGTGGACACTGATATGCACACACAGTTCACTGATATTTTACCTCATTAATTACACATGGAAATCAAATTGTGATGGTATGGAAAATGCAAATAAAAAAAAACTGTGATTCTTAAATTTACTTTGACTTTTATTTCATTGCAGACAGTATGAACCCAAGATATTTCATGTTTTGTCTGTTCATTTCATTTGTTATAATATATCCATTCCTACATTTCAGGCCGTATCATATTTGGGGACGTAAATATTGGATTTCACGGTGTTGTGAGGCTACCAGATGGCATTAGCACCAATGTAGGGAATGCCAGTGATGGAGCACCAACCCTGAGGCTCCAAAGATGGCGGATCTGCCTCCAGCACAACTACATTTGCTTAAACCACCATTCTGGTCAACAGGGGTCAACTGCTTTAGCCCTTTTACAGTGAAGATTGGCCGGAGGACAGAAAAATGCTTCAAATGCATGACTACTCATTGTGTTCATTTAGATTTAATTGAAAATTTAGATACAGATGCATTCCCTATGGCTTTCCATCAGTTGGTGTCAAGACGAGGCCAGCCTGCTCAACATTTATCTGAAAGAGCTACAAATTTCCAAGGGGGAGAGACTGAGTTAAGGGAAGCTGTTGCAGCCATGGCATCCTCATTGCTGCTCCTGCTGCCTGACATCAGGGGCCTCATGCATAACACTGTACGTAGAATTCACACAATAACATGACGTAAGCACAAAAGCCGAAATGTGCTTATGCACAGAAAAATGCAGATGCAGGAATCTGTGCGTTCGCCAACTTCCACATTCTTCCGCTACATAAATCCCGCTCAGCGTGGAAATAAACGCACGTGCACGCGCTTGCTGTCCCGCCCCAACTCCTCCCAGAAGTACGCCTCTTTGAATATGCAAATCAATATAAATAGCCCTTAAGCCCAGCGTTCTGTGAAAAGGCAATGGCAAAAGTACGAGGAAAAATAGAAGAATTTCAGCGAATACCAAATGGAGGCAAAGAAAAACGTAGTATTTGTTGGTTTAAACAGTTATATAAGCAACAAAAGGAAGCTGATCAAGTGACATAGCGTGTCGGAGAAACTCGAAAGCTCAAGTTCACAAAGTCACACAGTGCCTGAAATAAAAAAGTTGTCACATATCAAAGTCGGCATGAAAAGGCGACTCGTAGCCCACCGTCTGAGTGTCATATGAAAGCTTATTAGGGTACAGTGTGAAAAAAGCATGAAATATCAACTTTAATCTCGAAATTTCCACTTTAATCACGTAGTTGATTTTGTCATTAAAGTAGAACATCATAAACTTCATCTTAAAATCGTTTAATTTACTAGTTTCTCAAATCCCATCATAACTAAAGTAGCACGTTAAATGCTTTGTTGTGTATTTGATCTTATATGTGCTCTATGTGCCTGAATCACTACGTGCTCTTCCTCCGACAGGACACAGAATCCATTACGTTCATAATATTACAGCTCTCTGAATAATTAAAATACTGAGAAGTATACGTGATATCATTTTCATGATGGTATGAGTTAAAGCATGTTATTAAACATGGCAGCAGTGATTGTTCATGTCTTACAGCAAGATGCTTGCTGCGCCATGTGCGACCTTCAATGAAATGCTTTATTGCAGCAGTACTGTCTTTTTCAAACGTACTAACCTCCAATTCCTGTCCTTACTTTTCTTTCTCCAAATACCCAATCGCCACACAATCAGCTCTGTAATAGACGTTAAGCCATCTGTAAGCTTAGAACGCCGATTCTTCAAAACTTTTAAGGAACATCGAAAGATCTTCGTAATGTTTAATTATTCTATCCATCTATCCTTCCAGTGTCGCGCCAGCCACAGCATGAATACAGAGCGAGGCAGGAACAAACCATGAACAAAGCTCAAGCTCGCTAGCGCTGCGGCACCGTGTAGTTAAAGTTAAAGTTTTATCTGTATAATATAATCAACATATTTTGCTGCATTTCATCTTAAAAATGATATCGTCATCATATGTAAATATGTGCTTTATAAAGTGGCTCAGGCAGTGTAATATTATAACTGTATCATAAGTACAATTACCTCACGGTAACTTGCAGGTACAAACAGTTCTACAAGGAGGACTTGATGGACTGATTGAGTGCGTGTATAGTTCTTGGGATGAAACTGTGAACTGCGAGGTCCGAACAGGAAAGGCTGTGAAGCGTTAGTCGGATGAGAGCAGTTCAAATAACGAATGACTGAGGCAGCGAGTGCTTGATGCTATATACTGATAATTCTCTTTCCAATCGCTGTAGATCTGTGATTCACACTCAGATACAGTGATATAAATACTCCAAGTGGTGCAGTGAGAGGGATATGGAAAAAGATGATCTGCTGTGGCAACCCCTAACGGGAGAAACTGACAGAAGAAGAAGGTGCAGTGAGAGTAACAACGCTAAAGCAGTTATGGTATTTAGAATAGTTTGACCATTCTGTGGACCATTATATTGTTACAGGTTAATTACAATCAGATGCATTACATTTATGAACGATATGCGGTTAATTTCAGTGTATTTGATAAAGCCGCCGTCGTGAATGTGGATCTAAGAAAGGGTAAACACACAGGAAGAGTAGCACTGCTTTGACGCTGGGTGCCGCCAGTCTGCAGAACCGAGCGGAGAACTTGCATACGACAGGGTATAAGGTACCGTGGAAAAGTGCGTGGCTTTACGCCAAGTGTAGGTTTTATACATCGCAATTTAAATGTGGAAACGTTCTTACGCAACATTTCTGTGCATATGCACCGTTTATACATGAGGCCCCAGATCATGTCTGTGGCACCACATTTCCTGCACCAGCCTACCATACATACAATTAAGGGGTCTGAGTGTTCAACAGCAAGTCAATTAAAATAAATTCAAAAGAAGTTAATTAGCAGCAAAAACAGATCACTAATTAAAAAAAGGGTTAGAATGAAAACCTGGAGCCACAGTGGACCAGAGTTGGCGACCCTTGTTTTAGACAGGGGTGTCGAACTCCAGTCCTGCAATGACTGCAGGTTTTCATTCTAACCACCTTCTTAATTAGTGACCTGTTTTTCCTGCTAATTAACTTCTTTTGCCTTGGATTTAATTAACTCGACTCAGACCCCTTAGTTCTTTCTATTTCCTTAATTAGCAGCCAAACAATAATGAGACACAAAATGAGAAAACAGGTGACCAGCTAACCACATTATCTGAACATAAAGAAAGGTGAGGGTCTCGGTAAGGTTGATTTCTCAGGTCAATAATCAGAAACAGAAAATCAACACTTTGGGAAATGTCTGCTGTAGCAGAATGAGAGCAGCAGCAAGCTATGGAATTAAGTAACGTTTTAATTAATAGCAAGAATTAGCTTCTCATTAAGAAACTGGTTGGAGTTTGAAGCCCCAGTTTAGCTGGTCATCTGTTGGCTCGTTTCACGTCTCATTTCTGTTTGGCTGCCATTTAATGAAGAAAAATCAATTCAGAGGACGGAATCCTTAAAAACAGGGCTATTAAAAGGAAGGGAAAAGGAGTTAATTAGCAGTGAAAACTGGTCACTGATTAGGAAAAAGGTTAGAATGAAAACCTGCAGCCACTGCAGCCCTCCAGGCCTGGGGGGTATTTTTCGTACGTGGATTAGTCGTTTAGCCGGATGTAATTGTTGACGATTTGGCCTGATCCTGGATCTGTCGGTTTTTCGAAACTCTTGCAGGAAGTGTTGTCATAGCAACACATCCTAATCCTCAAACCTGCTCGGAGCAGGTTTGTTCTACATAAACAAGGATTAGTTTACACACGTAATCAGTGATGGTACATGGAAGTCTTTCAGTCATGGCTTCGCCGTTCATGAATGAGAGACCAATTGATATCGGTGCGCAAATAATACGAAGACAATTTCATATAGAGAGGGTTTTGCGCGATCGCCAAGATCCTTTATTGCTCCTGGAGGAAATTCTTTTCGAAAGATACCGCTTTAGCCGAGGGAGAATACTGTACCTCAAAGATTTATTAGCACCTTATATTCGAAGTCAAACTAGGCGAAGTCGGGCTCTCACAACCACACAGACAGTATGCATTGCTTTGAGATTTTTTACAAGCGGCACTTTTTTTATATACTGTAGGCGATGCGGAAAATCTAACTAAAAGTGCAGTTTGCCAGGCAATTTGTAAAGTCTGTTTGGCTCTGAAATATTTCCTTCGGGTTTTCATAGTGTTTCCTGGACACCTGCGTGTGCAGACAATAAAAGAGGCGTTTCATGCCATTGCAGGTAGGTAATACACAGGCAAAAACACCCACAGTTCCATGAAGAATCTCACTCAGCCTAACATTCTCATTACCAGGATTTCCAAATGTGATTGGGGCACATGGGACTGATCAGAGTGGAGTCTGATCAAACATTATTTGGAAAATATACCTCTCCTCCTGATGATTAATCAGACACGGTGTCTTCATCAAATATTTGACCTTCGTCAATATCTCGTTGGTCAGACACAGGTTCAAGGGATATGACATTCCCTGCAACTGACCCAACAAAAAAGAGGGCTATATGGAACATACCTATGGCACACATGGAGGACAAATATATGCAATGACCATCCTTTACCTGAAATGAAGTGACCACTGCATCCTGCCACTGGTTCTGAGGAGGAGCTTCCCCCTGGAATGCCCTCAGAAACAGGGCGATGGGCATTTTGCTGGAGAGCCAACTCTTCTGCAAGGGTTAGGTCTGGACCGCGTTGACCTCCACATGTTTTTTGCTTGTCTGCCTTCTTAATAGCTTTAAAATTAATGTTTTTTATATTATATATGATTATTTATGTCAACAATTCTTTAAATAGTTATATACCAATATTTTTCCAGTTTGAAGTATATTCTTGTACTTCACTTTAACCTGTTCCCATGTTCTCCTTGTGCTCACGTTTGATCTGGATTTATGACATATTAAATAATAATTAATCTGACACATAGGAAATGAAATGCTGCATTCAGTAAGTACAATGCACACTACTTAGCGTTTAATTTGTCGGCCACTTTTTGCCAGCCGTCTTTTCTGGTCTGGGCTGCTTTTGCAGTGTTACCCCTTGTGCATATTAAATCTTGAAATTCTTCATGTCCTTCGAATAAAAGGTTTTGCACCGCGTGTGTGAAAAAAAAATGCGCCCGTTCTTTCGTCATTTTGCTACAGCCTATCAAAGACTTGCTGATCATGTTTTCTAGACTCAATATATATGGGCTTTTCAATCAGCGCGGGCATGTGCAATCATCTCGGATGATTAGATCCAGCTAGGCTAATCTACTGCGCGGCTGCGTTTGAAAAACCGACTTATCCTGGATGAGTTTCACTGGCATTAATTCATCCAAGATGAGGCATCTGATACCACCCCGGAGTTCGACACCTGTATTTTAGAGGATTATTTCTATTTGTAATATAGTCTGCAACTCATTAAACTGTACTTTGTAGTTTGCACCAGTGCAGGTTTTCTAAGAGACAAAAACAGTACATTTCTCTTTTCTTTGTGCGTTTATTTTTAGTTTGTAAAGTCAAACAGTTCAAATAGACAGGAATCTAATGCTGCCTTTCAAAGCAGTGTAAAGCAGCCTACCTTCAGATCCATCACCTGTTTTAGTTGCCTGACAAATAAAAATATAAAGAAACCCCAGCAAGTTACCAGAAGGAGCAAAAATAATTGAAGATAATGTCAATGACTTTGCAAGTGTGTGCCAGAAGGTTCACCATCTTCAGTAGTGTTAATCAGCAAAATTCACTAAAGCGAATATATTGTGTTTGTCAATGACCTTGACTGCCAAATATTTTCCTGGAAAATCACCTCGTGTCTGGCTTAAGACAACATTTTTGTTCAGGTGCCTCATGATGCCTTGTGAGGCCAGTGTGACATGATAGAGTTGTAGTAGCCATGCACAGAACTTTCATGCATGTTTACTGTAAAGCGTGATTTTTACAAATTGTGGGCAAGTAGTTATTCACACTGAAAAATAAAGTCACCGGTCAAATATATGCTCAAACTGTGCGAGCACATTCAGTCTGATTGACATGCCACAATGTGGGTACTCAGACTATATGTGAACTTGGCCCTGATGGAGAGTTTTACCCAATCAAAAAAAAAAAAACAGATGATGGCCACAGGCTTGAATGTACAAATAAAATAAAAGAAAAAGGCGTAACTTGACATGCTGTTGTTGAGGCACGGACAATAATGTCTGTCTATTTTATAGAGAGAACTGTAGGTTTAATACCATTTTGTGTGTTTAATTCGGGCTCTTCCAGCAAAAGTTTAATAACATGCTATTAACATTAACATGTGTGTTGCTATATGATATTTAGATTTTTTTAATCAAAAATGTGAAAATAAGCAAGACAATGGCAATACTCAATGCATAGTATGCTGTGAATAGTGCACAGTGGAATTTTTAAGTGATATTAGAAAATTGGCTCATTACTGATGTGGCTATCAAGGGCTTGCACAGAAGCCACCCCCAGCCACCAGTCCACCAAAGCTTTTAACAGTGCTGAGCAATATTTTTTCCATCTCTAATTACACTTATTTCACAAGGGGTAAACCTTGCTCTTCCACTCATAGTCATTCCATTCTCCCAAACCTGATATTAGACTCTGATTGCTGTATGTGGGTTATCAGTAAACCTAAAAAGATAAAAATGGGTCCTGCAGCCTTAAAGGTTGAGAAACACTGCTAGATTTCCATACAAAATACATTTAGAAAAAAATGTAAGCATTGTTATTTGATGGGCACATTAGGTTACTATAATAAGAATATTATAAGTACTGCCACCTGACACATAACACTGATCCATATGAGCAGGCAGCAGAGCATCACGTGGCTAATTATATATGCAAATTAGCATTGTGCACAGTTGCAGTTCCTAAAACAAGCCCTAAAGAAGCCCTCACAACCCAAGTTTCAAAAAATTACAAGACATCAGCTGCCTATACAATGGTAGACATAGTGGATGTGCTGCTGATCTTTCTCTGTTTCACAGAACTACAGGATGATCCAGGGTGTACAGTGTATGTTGTCACACTCTATTTGCTTTTGCTTACATCACTAGTTATTGGAATAATATTTAAAGATTAAAACTTATTAAGATTGTTCTCCTGCTTGCTAATTTGGTCTATTCTACTGCCAGGAACTGGAATCCAGGTTCCTTTCTTAGCTAGGTCAATCAGACATGAGATGGGTACATCTCCAACAAATAAGCTAGAGTAACATTCATACCGGGGCCGCCCCCTTAAACAAATGTCCTGCCCCCTTAAATCAAACTTTTAGAAGTTAAGAAAAAAAAGAATAGATTACCCACAAACTGAATATGGACAAGATTTACTACAGTAGCTGAAAAATCCACTGGAAAAGGCACAAATGAGATGATAGGTTTCACCCGGGGCCGATTTTACGCTGGGGCAAGAGGACGCAACGCCCCCTTAAACAAAGGTCCTGCCCCCTTAAATCAAACTTTTAGAAGTTGAGAAAGAAAATAATAGATTACCCACAAACTGAATATGGACAAGATTTTCTACAGTAGCTGAGAAATCCACTGGAAAAGGCACAAATGAGATGATAGGTTTCACCTCTTGTTCGCTCTTTCCCTCCCTGCTCTGTTTGTGCGCAGGCTCACACAGCACTCGGCAGAGATCCCCCACTCGCCCTCCCCCCAGCTAAACATCTAATCACTGTTAGTATGCAAATGACCCAGTGTCAGATTTCTCAGTAGGCAGGGCAGAGCAAAATGAGCTGTGCAACAGCGGGAGGCTTTGAGGAAGCACCATTCTCTGTTGTCAAAATCATAGCGACTCGTGAGATAATTAACAACAACTAAAAAATACATCTGTATTTGTACAGTCAATGGGGGACTAGTCCATTGTTCTTCTCACAGTTTCAGTCTGGTAGAGAAGTGTTACTTTCTCGATCCCACAAGCACCACTGTGAGGCTGTCTGCTGCATAGAGCCCACTGGAGGACCTGTGTCTGTCTGTCAGACCCCGACACAAAGCCCCGCCCCAGTTTTCAACTCTGCACTCAACAGTTTTCTCGTTTCATATACTGATGTAATCACAGCGATTTTAGTAATGCTTATTCACTTTCCACCCCAGCTTCCAGCAGCTCACAAAGGGAAAGTTAATGCTGTGAGATGCATCCTTTTTTCCAAGATTTTAAAAAGTGTGGTGCTGCTCCTGCCTGTACTAATAGCAGTAGCACGGATGCAGCTGCTGGTACATCAGAGACAGCAGCTAGCATGTCTACTCCTGTGGCATCAACAGGCACTGCTTCTCCTGTACCTCTGCCAATAATTGCTGCCCCAAAGCAACCCGCTCAGCTACCCAGTGACTTAAATGGCAATACACCATGCCAGCCAATACTGGGTAGTTACCCCAAACGTGTATTTGGTGGTACAACATTAAGATCATTCAATCCTGCCTGGTACCGCACACAACCATGGCTGGAGTACTCTGTTGTGCAGGACTCATGCTTCTGTTTCCCCTGTCAGAAATATGGCAGCACTGTTAATGAGAGGGATGTAGTTTTTACCTTAACTGGTGTTAACAACTGGAAAGCAGCACTTGATCGAGACAATGGGCTGCAGAGGTATGTTTCCAGCCACAACCATGTGCATGCTTCAACCATCTGGACTGAGCATAAAAGCAGAGAGGCACAGGGGGGACTGTGGATTCAATGTTGGTTGGTAAAACACAACTTGAAAAAAAACATTACTATGTGAAGAATATTGGTAGTGCTATAAGGTTTCTCTGTGTAAATGAGTTGGGGCTCCGTGGGACTGCAGAAACCTTGAGACATGATGCAGCAGAGGCGTGACCATGGGGGGGCTGGGGTGGGCACTGCCCCCCCAGAGACAAGCCATGCCCACCCTGCGAAATGCTCTGTCTGTCCAGTGAAAACCCTGGAGAAGAATAACATTTGATTTTCAAAGCTGAGTTGCTTTCCAATCGGCCCGTTTGAATTTGGGGCGTATCCGTCAGTGTCTTCTCCACTAGACAGGCACCGTACTGCTCACAGTTCATTTCGCTGCACATTTTGCAGCATGTTTTGAACTTGTTGACCATATTCTTTAATTAAAACAGCGTATACGTTCCATTCTTCTTTTATTTTCTGGTTGGTAACACCAAAGGCTATGCATAGGTGGCTTATTAAAAAGCAGACATCTTCAACCTCTGTCTCTCCGCAAGCTGTTGGCTCCACGGTTGAGCCCAGCACCACTGCTACCAACACGGAGCACAGCGCACCCACATCGGGAAATGGAACTCCAAAAGATGAAGATAAGCCTACACAATCCTCCAGCTCTGCGCCCGTGTCGGGTACTCCAAACCTCTGCCTTCAACAAAATATACAGTTCGGTCTGCCTGACTTAAATATGGATAGCCCATCCCAGCCCATTTTAATTAATTATCCCAAGCGCGCATTCGGAAAAACACTCAGATGTTTTAGTGCAAGCTGGTATCAGTCTCGACCATGGCTTGAATATTCTGTTGTCCGTGATGGCAGCTTTTGTATTGCCTGCCGCAAATTTAGTGTTTCCAATTCGGACCGTGAGGACATATTCACCAAACACGTCTACACTAATTGGAAAAAAGCTCCAGAAAAAGACAGTGTCGGCTTCCACAAACACGCATCTAGTATCCCGCACGTCAGAGCCATGTCTGCATCACAGCACTCATCATTGGTGTGTCTTCAGCTGGATACGAAAGCACTTTCTTTACTTTGAACCGCATTCTCACTCCACTCCGCCGAACAATGCTGGATTCAAGGAAGAGAAATTTAGCCTTTCTGGCACATGAGAAAAACATCACAGAAAATGTAGACATGAATGAATTTATTTCAGAATTTGCCAAGAGTAACCGCAGAATGGTCTTGTAGATAATATCCAGGTTAAACACTGGAAACTGATGTGCTATAGCCTCCCATGACTACAATAAGCCACGTATCTGTTCTTGCTCTCATATGTTGTATACATTTGACTTTATTGATATTTACCTTGTAGATGTAGTTCTATATTTGTACACAAAAAAATAATAATACAAGTTCCATTGCCTCTGTTGATTTTATTGAACAATAGGTTATGATGTATGCCACAATTTTTGCTTTTATATGTTATATAAAACTATGTTGTTATTATTATTTGACCCCCCCTACAAAAATGGAGATGGATGGATGGATATTTTTGCCCCCCCCCCAGACAAGCCAAATGCCCACCCACACATGATGTTCTAGTTACACCTCTGTGATGCAGCGGGTAATGATGATGACATTGCTTCAGGTATTTTCTAAAACTGAAGGAATATACCTTAGAGAAGGATGAGAAGCTAGCAAGCATTGCTAAGGGTATCCCAAAAAATGCAAAATACACATCTAAGGATATCCAAAATGAAATTATCCAAACACTGGGTGACATGATGCTTGGAGAGGTCAGGAAAAAATATGAAAGTGCTGATTCTGCAGGGTTTTGCCTCAAAAGTGATGGGACCAGGGATAGGTGCAATGTGGAAAATTTGTCTGTGATAATACGGTTTGTCAGAAATTCCATGCCAGAGGCGCATCTTATTGGGTTGCTTGACTTGCAACAAATTGATGCAGAGTACATCACCTCTGAGATACTGTTACACCTTTCTGATGCTGGCTACAGTGCTGACATTATACTTAGCCAGTGTTATGATGGGGCTTCTGTGATGGATGGGGTTAGAGGTGGTGTACAAGCTCTGCTCCAAAAGAAGCTTGACAGATATGTCCCATACATCCACTGCTACAACCACCAACTGCACTTAGTGGTTGTGCAAGCCATGCAGAGTGAGCCATGTGCAAAAAGATTTTTTAGCCTATCTAGTTCACTCTACAAATTTCTTCACCACCACTATGTGCTCAATAAACATGATACACCTTGTCTAAAAAGGCTGCTGTCAGATGGACAAGCCACTATGAGGTGAGAAGGTGCACTGTGGACAATCAAGAACAAATCCTTAGTATCCTATCTGAGATGACAGAGGATGATGATGATGCAGTTGACCTGTGCACCGAGGCATCAGGCCTGCTATGCCAAATTAAGAGGCATCACTTCTTTGAGATAGGAAAATTCCTTGTACGGGTGCTTGGTGTCTTGAAACCAGCAAATGCTATTTTACAGTCTCAGTCAGTTGATCTGTGATGTGCTTCTGAGGTTGTTAGTGCAGCACTGGACTCCTTAAAGGATGACTGTTGGGGAGTGTCATCTCCTTCTGAGGATGAGTCACATCCAACAAAGAGAAGGAGAACAATGAGCAAACAACTGGATCAAAGTGTTGTGCTCCCAACTTTGGGCCATACAGACTCTGGTGACCCTACCATTTCCCCCCTTCAGTCTCTGAAAAGGTCCCTGCTCAACATCCTTGACAGGGCCATTTCAGAAATGGAAACTAGATTTTCACACAAGAATATTGACCTGATGAGAGCCATATCTAGTCTTGCACCCAAATCTAGCGCATTTCTAGATCCCACCCTGTTGCACCCTCTGGCTATGATGGCTGGCACTGTAGCAGATGTTGTAAGTCTGAAAAATGAAGTTCTTGTGGCAGAACAGATGCTGCTCAAAAAATGTTCAAAGGAAACATACCTGTCCACCGTGTGTAAACTCTTGCAGGAGTACAAGGAAGCCTTTCCTGAGTTGCATAAATTGTATGTAACAGCCCTGGTAATTGGTGTGTCTTCAGCATCGTATGAGAGTTCCTTCTCTACTTTGTCACGGGTCCTAACCCCCTATCATCACACCATGTTACATAAAAGAAACAGGAATTTGGTGATCTTGGCCCATGAGAAGTCCATAACAAATAACTTGGATATGGATGAATTTGTAAGAGTTTTTGCAAAGGGAAACAGGAGACTGTTGTTGTAGAGTGGACTGAGGAGAAAGGAGAGTGGAGCTGTTCAACTGCAAACAGAGAGTTCAGTTGCTTACAAAACAAACAAGCTTAAAACAAGACAAAAAAAGAAGAAAACAGCTAAAATGTTCTGTTCTAAATCTGTTGTGTTCTACAAATTAGTTTGAGAATTGTAGGAAAAGACATGATGAATTGTTTTTTTTAAATTACTATGCCAACCCTTTTTAGTTTTGTAAATATTGGCTATATTGAGAGGTCTTATTTTATTCTTACTTTATTTTGCAAATTTATTTGAGAATTAGGCCATCCAATTAAGATAAGTTTTATGTTGTTGGTTGTAAAGATCTGGATGGATATTTTATTTTATTCTTTATTTTATTTTATTTTTTTTATTCTATTTTTCAGTTTTATTTTTCAAGACTTGGTGAATTGATTTTTTTTTTTATAACTTGGCCTACCCTTTTTAGTTTTGTTAATATTGCCAATAGTGAGAGGTGTTATTGTTGGGTTCGAATATATTTGATATAGGCCATCCAATTAAGGTATGTTTTTAGTACCTGTCATGTTTTTAGTTGTTATAATCTGATGAGGAATATTTTATTTTATTTTTTGTTGTTTTATTTTTATGTTTTCCTCCTGAGGGATTGCCACCTTATCATGGTCAGGGGGTTTGCGTGCCTCAGTGACCCTAAGAGCTACACCAGCAGAAGCTTAGACTTCAGGTGGGACTCCCAAGTTGGACAGCTCTTAGGGTAGAGGCCTGACAAAGTGCAATCCAATTACATGACAAAAACAGTTATCCAGAGCACCCCCACCCCCCACAACCACCCCACCCCTTTCCCACATCATTCGCCACCATGTGCCCCCTTCACATTTCTGTCTGCCCCCTCATATATGCCTGTCTAGAACCGGCCCAGATTCATACCTGGGTACAGTCTGAAGAAATTAGTGACAGAAGGTAGTAGACTGTAGTTTTGGGCTGAAATACATTGCAGTTGTGAACTGAAGTGTGTAAAATGTTTTCACACATTTGGAAATCAAAGTACACCACCAGCATCAATTGATGTGTGTAAACAAGAACATGTGAGATGGCAGATTTTGGCAGAATGAGCTGTGAGTGAAGCAACTTGCTTTCAAAGTTTTCACAAACATTGCAGACGCAATGAAGTATGCAAATGAGAAAAAGAACAGTAGGCTTTCTTTGTGTAAAATGGAAGGAACATTGCAACATGGTACTTGGCCACTTGAATGAGGTGCCTTTTAGAAAAAAAACTATAACATGAGTACCATTATATTGAAATACTTGTGCATGTAATAAATGTAATGAATCATATATACACACTCATGCGTATTGTATGTTGTTACCCAAATATGAATTATTGTTTAACTCTCCTCCATTCAACAATACAATAATCACAGAAGAATATATCACTTATAACCACTCCCACATTTTCAGTACATTTAGAAAATGGTAATGCACTAATCTAAAAGCTATTGCAGCTCTAGTTATTTCAATTAGGTATAAAAAAGTATATAAACTCACCTGAAAACACACTGCAAAGTTTTCATACAACTTGGAATACAAAGAACACCACCAGTATTAATTTGGCATGTGGAAAGAAGAATACTTGAGATGACACATTGTGGATGGAGTGAGCTGCGTGTAAAGAGAACAGCACTGGAAAGAGGCTCACCAGCAATATTTCCACAGACCCAGCAATGTATGCAAATGTTAGAATGAAAGAATGAATCTCAACAAATGGAGCACAGTACTTGGCCACAAATGAGGTGCCTTAAAAAAAACAAAACAAAACAAAACAGCTACACTACTTGTCAAAAGTTTTAGAACACCTCAGTTTTTATGGAAATGCACGCAGTTTAATGTTTTAATGTTTCATGAAATCAAGGCATAGAACACATAAAAAATGCCAGGTCCAGGAATCATTAAGTGTACAAACTTTTATTCAAATTTTTGTTTCATCAAAGTAGCCACCTTTTGCTGACATAAGAGCCAAACCATCCTTTCACTAACTCGATGGCGTACAAACACACCTTGCATGATGTACTGAAGATTTCAAATTTTGATTAATCAGTCCATAAGATTTTCTTCCACTCTGCAGTAGACCACAGCCAGTATTTCAAGGCCGTATTTTGTCCTTTAACACTAGAATCACTGAGGCCTACAAATTTTTTCGTTGTCCCTGACCTCCTTCAATATTCCTGACATATGCAAGGCTTGTAGTTCTTATCACTGTGCCAATTACCTGTTATTGATTTGCAAATGTGTCAGTTAACAGGATGCAGCCTGAATGTTTCATGTGTGTTCTGTGTCTGCAGTGATCTATGTATGTAAAGGTAGAATGACAGAGGAAATGCAAGGCAAGAAATGTTGAACACACAGCTAAAACAGACAATTGTATCTGGGTGATGCCTTCATCTAGCTGAATGGGAAGGGGGGTTAGTGCAAACTGTGTGCTGCTAATTGACATATTTGCAAAATAACAAAAAAATTTGTATGCTTCAGGGATTCTAGTATTAAGGAATGGCTTTCTTACTGCTGCTTGCCTTATCAAACCTGCGCCACAAAGTCTCCTCTTCTTAGTAAAAACTATGACTTGCTTTCCTCAGCCACTGTTAAGCTGTGCTTGAAGCTGTTGTACTGTGCGACACCTATCACACAAGCTGGTGACCCACAGAAACTTGCCTTCTCATCGGGTTGTGACTTTGGGTCTGCCAAATCTCTTCCTATTAGAGTTTCTTCCAGTTTCTAGTTGCCTTTAGATTGTGTAGGACACTGTACTTACTGACACTTTTTTTGTAATTTCTTTCAAAAGGCCTACACTTCTAAGGGTAATAATGCTCTGTCTCATTTCATTGGACAATTGCCATTATCACTGGACTTTACAACTTTATTTACTGTAATATTGTCCAAGAAGTACTTCAGAGGGTGTAGTAACAAAGTCTGTTCCATCTCTGCTTTAAAACAAACCAAGGGTTTTTAAGTAATCAACAAAAGTTGGGATGTCTATGCAAATTGTTAGCTTGAACTTGCAAGGCTTAACTTAATTTAATTGCTGCAGAATATCTGTAGGTTGAAACCTGTTAGTTGTTCCTTGAAGACAACCCATTTGTAATATTCTGAAATTTTCTTTTTATCATTTTTTGCAAACCTAAACTTTAAATTTAAACCTCTGGCAATTTACTGCTTATTTTTTCAACATGTTGGGTCATTCATTGCATTTTAACTGATTAAATGTGAAGAAAAACTTGAAAAACTGACTGGTAGTGTATAATGAAATGCTGGGAAACGTACTGAATCCCATACACACAGTTTTATGGTAGATGCGTACACATGCAAAGAAAGATGACCACTTAGTGTTGCTTTTGCATACGTTGATGGGAAAGCAGTGCCTGTGCAATGTAATGTTTTTAGACAACTTGGAATGCAAATTACACACCCAGCATCAATTTGATGTGCACTGTGCTCTTCAGCGCTCGGCTCTGTACATGCAACTTGTCCTGTTCACAATGTTCCATCTTGCATGTTCTCCTTTTTGCATTTAAAATGGGTGCTGACAGTGTATTTTGTATACGGAGAACTTTACTGCTCTCAAACACTTGGCACAACTTTGATGCTGGCAGTGCAGCAATTAGGAAAAGTCAAGGATGGACAGGAGCACGATGAACACACTGAGGAAACAATTAAACATTTAAAAACACATTGCTTTGCATTGCCTGTAATACTTCAAAGCCTTTCTGTCTAAATTAAACAGATAAAACAGATTTGTCTAAATTCAGATGGACTCCCTGTTTACTATGGTAACCTACTGTCAAAAATGCAAGCAAGGTGTTTCATGGGTTCTGACTCAGAAGAAGGGTAACAAAATGATGCTGTCAGTAATTGCATTTCCTTTTTTGCCTTTATAGTGCAGGAGGACCTATGAACATTGACATCGCTTCAGTCCAGCTCTCCCAAGTCCCATCCTCTCTGGTCTGGTCTAGCCGATATTTAAAAGGACCAGCCACTGGAAATCAGCATTCATTGATAGATCAACTTCTGAGGAGAGAGAGGTTAGGAGCATGTACTGATACAGCGCATTGCTGCACCCACCACATGACAATCCCAGATTAAGACCCGAGTGTAGCCATGCAACAGGTGATGGAATGGAAGAGTGTGAGGTTTTTTATGGTGGCTGGAGTGCAATTCTGCCACCAACCCCCAGGTTTTCCCTACAGATTGGAAGGCCTACATGCAGATTAACGTCATACCCAGGACGGAACAAATGCAGGTTAAGGTCAAGGGCCCAACGAAGTAGCATTTTTGGCATTTATAGGATTTGAACCGGCAACCTTCCTCACAGCCACCGTTCCGCCCTTCTGAGGAGGACAGACCTCAATGATTTAAAAGCCAGATTTTGACAAAGAATCCATCCATCCCTCTATCCTCTTCCGCTTATTCAAGGTCAGGTCGCGGGGGCAGCAGCTTAAGCAGAGATGCCCAGACTTCCCTCTCCCCGGCCACTTCTTCTAGCTCTTCCGGGAGAGTCCCGAGGTGTTCCCAGGCTAGCCGGGAGACATAGTCCCTCCAGCGTGTCCTGGGTCTTCCCCGGGGCCTCCTCCCGGTTGGATGTGCCCGGAACACTTCACCAGGGAGGCGTCCAGGAGGCATCCTGATCAGATGCCCAAGCCACCTCATCTGACTCCTCTCGATGCGGAGGAGCAGCGGCTCTACTCTGAGCCCCTCCCGGATGACTGAGCTTCTCACCCTATCTTTAAGGGAGAGCCCAGACACCCTGCGGAGGAAACTCATTTGACAAAGAAGCCTTGCCTTATTTGGATGGCTCTGCAGTCCCATGGACTTTCCTGTTAAATGTTTCTTTTCTTTTTGCAGTTATATTCTATTCATGTGGATCCTAGTCGAGGATACAGCACTGCATCTGCTTTGTGCATTTTGTTGCACTGCTTCAACAGTGTAATTGTATAACACATTCCATGTTGCTTTTCCCCCTCTTAATATTTACATTCAACCAGTACATGTGCCTATGGTTCCAGCTATTGACTCTATATCATATCAATAAAATTGATCAAGATGCCAATGAAAATATTTCTTTCTCTCGTTTAATTTAATTTCAGGTGTACAAAAAGCAGTCTTCCTTTAAACTTTTTTTTTCTTAAATTCAAATTCATATATTAAGGAAATTAACATACATGTACTTTTAAATAATAATGCTGTGAACTTTTTTAAACAAGATATCAGCACTTGTTATACTTTTTAAGGTTTTAAGCATATAATACCTTGTGTTTTTTGTTTAGCATGATTTGCAATCATAATTTTCTTACTCTACCACAGTATTAGCTATTAATGTGTGCATGATCAAATAATATTCATTGAACCTATTACAACAGAAAATTCTGAACGTTTTCATTTGTTTATTGTGGATAAAAAACATCTATTATTATACTAACAATTGCCTGTATTTCCTGGAACAGTTTCATTAAAATAAATAACTTTACACCAAACTTCTTTCTTGTGTTGTTCAATTTAACCAGTTTCAAGCCGCTTTTAATTTAGAGCCCCTAGAAAAATCTACTTGTCTACATTTTTATTACATAGCATCCTGCATTGTTTTTGGTTAAGTGCTTGTTGCATAATATCCTGTATTGTGTAAGAGCTTCTCTTTTGATCCTTTCTTTCTTTTTTATTTCTTTCAACTCAAATTGAAACTCTATGCTTATAATTACTGAGCCAGTGAATACTGAAAAAAAATGTCAAAACAGGTTGGTTCAGAAATCTTTGAAAACCCTTCCAGTGGCCAGGGTGACACTGATGATCCTGCTATGTACATTTTAATGTTTGTAAAACGCTTCAAAAACAAATTTAAGGAATATCCTGTTTTTGGAAACTACCATGCTGGCCTATAGGCGTATACAGTATGTCTCACCAATGATCCTCAGCAGCTAAAATGCTCTTACATCTTGCAGACAGCCAACCACATGATTTAATCATGTAAGAAATAAATGTAAAATGGTGATAGAATATGCTAAGATCATGGTGACTTTATATTTAATTGATTCATTTGCGGGCGGCACGGTGGCGCAGTGGGTAGCGCTGCTGCCTCGCAGTTGGGAGACCTGGGGACCTGGGTTCGCTTCCCGGGTCACCCCTGCGTGGAGTTTGCATGTTCTCCCCGTGTCTGCATGGGTTTCCTCCAGGCGCTCCGGTTTCCTCCCACATTCCAAAGACATGCAGGTTAGGTGGATTGGCGATTCTAAATTGGCCCTAGTGTGTGCATGATGTGTGGGTGTGTTTGTGTGTGTCCTGCGGTGGGTTGGCACCCTGCCCGGGATTGGTTCCTGCCTTGTGCCCTGTGTTGGCTGGGATTGGCTCCAGCAGACCCCCGTGACCCTGTGTTCGGATTCAGCGGGTTGGAAAATGGATGGATGGATGATTCATTTGCTTGAATCAGTACCACTGACATTCACTAGAGACAGGCACATTTTGGCTATTCTTTTTCAAATGTCTTGTAATCATCTTCTTAAATACAGGGCTATTCAAAATGAAAGAGCAGATTTCAAAAAGTTAATTCAAACAAATTATATAAGACAGAAACATATTCCGTTCATCACTGGATAGAGGAAAGTTCAAAGTTTAAAAGCCTGCCTAAAACTACCAGTGAATGCCACCAAGCACTGATTTCATTTTCATGCAAGATGGTGCCCTGCCTCATTTCCACTTGGGGGTCTGGAGTTACCTGAATGACACCATTCCAAGATGATGGATTGGAAGAGGTGGACAACAAGATCCTGCTCATCGTCTATGGACTCCCAGGTCTCCAGACCTTACCCCCTGCGATTTTTATCTATAGGGGTACATTAAAGAAAGAGTGTTTGTTCCACCTATGTCTGCTAATCTTCCAGATTTGTGACATCAAACTGAGGAACCTGTGAATTCAGTAACTAGGGACCAGTTGACTCGTGTGTGTCAAGAAATGGTCTACCATTTTGATGTTTGTCGCGCTACACTTGGTGTTCTGTTGAGTGCATGCAACCTCAAGGACCATAGGACCAAACTTTGAACTTTCCTCTATCCAGTGATGTGCGGAATGTGTTTTTGTCTTATACAGTTTGTTTGAAATAAATTTTTGAAATCTGCTCTTTCATTTTGAATAGCCCTGTATTTCTCCAAGTTTCATCAAAGTGAAAATATCTATTGTCATTAACCAGAAAGTTCATCAGAATATAAAAAAGAATAATGTGTCTTTGATGTGTTGATAACATTAGCAAGTGTGGGACCAGCAGTTTATATTTACTTAGGCCTCCTCAGGCGGCAACAAGCATTTTATAAATAGTATTGTACCCTAGGTTCTTGTCTATAAGCCGGACTCGTGTATAAGCCGGAGACCAAAAATCATACGAATTTTTAAAATAAAATCTTATCATAGATAAGCCGGACTCATGGATAAGCCGAACGTACTATAACCTATAACTAATAGAAGAGAGGGAGGTCAGTGGTCTCACTCGCACCCATTTAATTTCTTTAAGGGGGGAGAGAGTGTGAGATATTGGCGTCTCTCTCACTCCCCGCATGGCGCGGCCGGAGCGCGTTCTTTCTGCTCTGGGCGTCGCCGAGTCAACACGCGCGCGTAGCGGTCATTTAAATTGTGATTTTATATGTAAGCATATTTAAATATATATTGCGGATTTTTTGCTGGTTCGCGGATTTCTGCGGACAATGGGTCTTTTAATTTCTGGTACATGCTTCCTCAGTTGGTTTGCCCAGTTGATTTCATACAAGGGACGCTATTGGCAGATGGCTGAGAAGCTAGATTGCTTACTTCTCTCTCTCTCTTGCGCTGACTATCTGTGATCCTGACGTATGGGGATTGAGCAGGGGGGCTGTTCGCACACCTAGACGATAGGGACGCTCGTCTAAAAATGCTGAAAGATTATCTTCACGTTACTATCTTTTGTAAAGCTGATTCCTGAAAAGACATGCTGCACAGTGCTTCGCATACTTAAAAGCTCGAAGGGCACGTATTGATTTTTGACTGAAAAACAAACTCAGTCTCTGTCTCTCTGTCTCTCTCTCTCCCTGCTCCTGACGGAGGGGGTGTGAGCTGCCGCCTTCAACAGCTTTGTGCCGCGGTGCTTCACATACCTAAAAGCCAAACAGCACCATTGATTTGTTTGCTAGAGATTGTTTTCTCTATCTATGTGACATTCTGTGCTCCTGACACACACACCTTTGAAGAGGAAGATATGTTTGCATTCTTTTAATTGTGAGACAGAACTGTCATCTCTGTCTTGTCATGGAGCACAGTTTAAACTTTTGAAAAAGAGACAAATGTTTGTTTGCAGTGTTTGAATAACGTTCCTGTCTCTCTACAACCTCCTGTGTTTCTGCGCAAATCTGTGACCCAAGCATGACAATATAAAAATAACCATATAAACATATGGTTTCTACTTCGCGGATTTTCTTATTTCGCGGGTGGCTCTGGAACGCAACCCCCGCGATGGAGGAGGGATTACTGTATAAACCGGATTTATGTATAAGCCGATATTCTATTTTTTCATTTTCACAACTTTTTTCCTTAGATAAGCCGCGGCTTATAGACAAGAATTTAGGGTACTTGAAGTACTGGGTATTCTCTTATCTGTGTGTGCATATGATCAAGTCATGTGCATGCTTAAAATTAAATTAATCTTTCTGTTGTTGGCCTGTGTCAGGCAAATGAGTGTTGCAAAAAAAATGTTTTTTTTTAACTGAGCACCTTAAAGCTACATACATTATGTGAGTAGGTGATTGTTCAATCAAGCATCAAATAAAATGGGAAAAATAGTGATTTAAAAATTTAAAAATGTTAACAATAAACAACAAAAGCAAGTTGAATTATCTCTGAAATCAGAAATGCACCACAAATTCAACTCATAAATGTTCTATCAACCATCCATCCATTATCCAACCCGCTGAATCCAAACACAGGGTCATGGGGGTCTGCTGGAGCCAATCCCAGTCAACAAGGCAGGAACCAATCCCGGGCAGGGTGCCAACCCACTGCAGGACACACACAAACACACCCACACACTAGGGCCAATTTAGAATCGCCAATCCACCTAACCTGCATGTCTTTGGACAGTGGGAGGAAACCCACGCAGACACGGGGAGAACATGCAAACTCCACGCAGGGAGGACCCAGGAAGCGAACCCAGGTCGCCAGGTCTCCCAACTGCGAGGCAGCAGTGTTACCCACTGCGCCATCGTGCCGCCTCTATCAACCAGACATTACATATTTTTTCACAAACAGTAAAACAATATAATAATATTATATGATCATTATGTGAAAATTCAAACACAATTTGAGGTGCAGTCCTCATTTTAGGGATAATTCTGTTGTCTCTTGATGTTCATTGTTTATTATTTGACATTTAATTATAGTTTTGCACACTTCTGCTGAGTCTTGACTGATATCTGTGCTAATCTTGTACAGTTGTTTACTTATATGCTTGTTTTTTATTTGTGACCCTATTATTCCCTTTAAACTCTTTGCTGTGTAGACCTTAATAAAATGTCTTAAATCCTCTGCACTCACCACTCTGTAGTCAGGTATTTTGGCACATCCTTACCCTTTCCCCTGTTTATCTAAACCCTCAGTCAATTAGACAGAGTAAAATAACCAGAAGGAGTAATTAACACTATAAATTATTAATGTATTATAGATAAAATAAAATGAATGTGACAAATATACCATTTACAGCCTAAGTAACAATGCGTCTTGCCTCCATATGTGGCCCTCGGCTTATTGGCACTGTAGCTTTAAATTTGCTACTATATGGCCTTTGAATGACATATTGAAACAGCCCACATGCCTGTCTCAATATGGCTGCCAAAGATACAGTTGTCTACATCATGGAGAAACTGCAAGAGAGAGAGAGGTGGTTATCTCTTCATGATTAATCTAGCTGGGCCAGACTTGATACTCAAACAAGAATAAACATGTAGAGACAACCCATTAAAATGTGTGCAGTGAATAGTGACGAGATCCTGCACTGCAAAGTCTACACCCATAGGGCTGTATGTCTCCAGTCAATGCATTTTAAACCACCACAGAGGTTTCAGAGAGACAGTAAAAGATATTGAACAAAAGACAAAGTTAAGAGAAGATAAAAAGCTAAAGCTACTGTTATCCAGTCAGGAGCTCAGAAGCACAAGGTAACTGAAGTTTAATAATTAATTTGCATGTTGTAATGAATGCTGCGACTGTGGAGACAGACACACAGACACACACACACACAGAATACAGTATAGCGACTAATAGGCTCCATATGTTTGAGAAGTTTTTCTGTCTGCTAATATATCCTTCTGTCGTTTTAAATATTCCATCACTAAATAATATAGCAACAGCAAACAGAGCTTAGATATGCATTGTGGTCCATAGATGTACAACGTGTTTAAACACTGTAGCTATTTTGTCATGGTATGTTTGTATTTCCAATTAGCCAGTAATGTGAACTTTCTTTAGTTATTTGTTTAGACATTCAGTCAGAAGGTGACTGTTGTGCAGCCTCATCTGTGCATTTACTGGTGTTGTTAGGCAGATTTTTGATTGAGGTATGTTGGTGACACACCATTTACTCTAAATGCATATTTTGAAGTGTATATTTTCATGAATAAAGCTGCCAGTTTTTTCATGATTTCATTGACTCCTACACTATCATCATAACAATGCAAAACAGTAAGCCCACACAGCGCATGTGACAACATATCGTTCACATTTACCATTCGTAACTGTTGAATGCCAATGTATAATCTCCATACAGAAAGGTTTCCCCTTGCTTCAAATTACTTTTATTTTTATAATGTGCAATGTGCTCTCTGCACACACAAAACACATGTATATGTCTAATAGGTTTTTTAGAAGATGTTTCAACTGTAGATGGTTCAACATTAACAGAAGCTTGCTGTCCATCAGACCAGGTTAACAAGAGCACCACTAATCTCTGTAGTTCAAAATCAATGTTCTTACTTTTAATGCTGCCTTCATGAGGCATTGGACTGGTTAAGAAATGTGACACTCGTCTGTGAGCCATTTAATTGTTCCCACCTAGATTTAAGCAAAATTCAGTTGTGTTTGTCTCCAAACATGTATATCATACATTTGGTTTCAACAAGATTACTTCATGACCAGACAGCAAGGTGACCAACCTTATACCATTCTTTCCACAAATCATGAACCAATGGGGTGCAAGGTACAGAACAGCCAGTGATTCAAAATCAATCATAAACAGCCATACTTGAAACCAATAGAATTAGTCTACCTGTCCATTCCTGGGGCATTTACCAATGAAAACACCCAGGTGCAACTCATTCCCCAGCCGCGTTGCTTAGTTGTAGCTTGTTCCTGCCAGCTAGGCAGTTTATAGCCTTCCTCCAAGGGATGGCTTATGGGCTTATATGAGTCCAAATACAGCTTAACACAATCCCTTGCCATACCAGTTCAATGCAGGATCCCAAACACCTAGCCATATATCTTAACAAAAGATAATGGCATTCCTAAAGAATGAGTTGGGGAATTGGGGTGAAGGACTTTTACTTACTTAAATAACTATTTATAAACAATTATCAAAACATTAATGGTTAAACTCCAAAGCAGCTGTCACGTGTGCACGTCTGAGGAACACTGTCCAAACTTTTCCCAGGTATGTAACACCACCTTGAGCCAAGAGGGGCTGCTGTTTCTAATAGTCCTGTTGTGTTCTTCCTCCACAGTTCAGAGAAAATACCAGGTGAAGGTAATTAGCCCTGTCCCTTCTGGTCCCAGAACTTAAAAAGTGAGGACAACCCAAATGGAGCCATCTATCTATCTATCTATCTATCTATCTATCTATCTATCTATCTATCTATCTATCTATCTATCTATCTATCTATCTATCTATAAGAAAACTCGATGCAGGATTCAGCTGTTTAACTTTCTGTTAGGTGAAGCAAAGCTGGCCATTCTCAAAAGTCGAAATAATAAGCAATGTGGGTCAGAACCGACGGATATTTGTTTAATTTTTAAGTTGAATGTTTATTCAAGAATAAGACTGGAGTTTGCTTTTTATAAACAGATGAATAGAATGGGGGTGTTTGAAAATGTGTGGGGGGTGAAAGGGGTGCTGTGCTCAGTCGATGAAGGGGAGCTGAAAATGAACTTCTGATCTCACTTGGTGGGCAAGAGAAAGAGAAAGAAATGGTGGGCATCAATACCATGTGATTATTAATGTGTGGAGTTGGAGGAGCGTAAAGGGGGAGTTATGGTGGTCTTTGTGTTGTAATGAATTATTAACTGTTGCTTTTGTTATTAATGTGCGGAGTAGGAGGAGTGTAAAGGGGGAGTAATAGGGGTCTGATGTATGGCTCTGTTGTTTATTCTGAAATTTGGTTTTCTTTTCTATTGATTGTGTATGTTTATGTTTGAGTTTTTTGCTTATGTTTACAATAAAGGTTACTTTAAAAACTATCTATCTATCTATCTATCTATCTATCTATCTATCTATCTATCTATCTATCTATCTATCTATCTATCTATCTATCTATCTATCTATCTGTTCTTTCAGTTTAGTGACAGGTTTGTGATGCAGCATACACTCTGTAACCTCTGTTGTGTGAGTGTGATAGTAGAGAACTGGAAACAAACGACTTTTTTTAATCTGTAATAATACCGCTTTGTAACTCTTTATGAGGCAGCACAGAAGCGCAGTGGTAGCGCTGCTGCCTCGCAGCAAGGAGACCTGGGTTTGCTTCCCAGGTCCTCCCTGCGCAGAGTTTGCATGTTCTCTTCGTGTCTGCGTTGGTTTCCTCTGGGTGCTCCGGTTTCCTCCCACAGTCCAAAGACATGCAGGTTAGGTGCATTGGCAATTCTAAATTGGCCCTAGTGTGTGCTTGGTGTGTGTGTGTGTGCGTGTGTGTGTGTGTGTGTGTGCCCTGCGGTGGGCTGGTGCCCTGCCTGGGGTTTGTTTCTTGACTTGCGCCCTGTGTTGGCTGGGATTGGCTCCAGCAGACCCCCGTGACCCTGTAATTAGGATATAGCGGGTTGGATAATGGATGGATGGATGGATGTAACTCTTTATTGTTTAATCTCACATCATGCTTACTTCCTTTTTAGTCAGCAGCATTTATATCGATTTGATATTATCAGTGCTTTATTTTAATTTGCTTGTCTGTCAAGAATATTAAGTCATTTATTGTTTTGTTTAATTAAGCACAAAGAAATTAACTTTGAGTAGAACATAATAATGGAGACAACCGCTAATCAGCTAGATTGATGTATTTTTATCTCAATATACTGTATGTGTTAAAGCTTTTAATAAAATACTTTGAAAAAAGTGGACAGAAGAAAGTTGAAGGTTTGAGGGGTTCTTATCTTTCTCACTACCATTTAATTGATTTTCTAAGAAAAGTCAAATATAAGCTTGGTGATTTTTGCCAAATCAGAATAGTGACACAACAATGATCAGAATATCTAATTATGTCTTCTTTTCATTAAATCAAAAACATTTCTTTATAGTTAAGGATTTGGTTGGAATTAAAGTCTGCAGCTGGCATGGATCTCCAGGACCAGGTTGTCCCATTTCAATTATAGCCCCTTATACACTAGTACTCTATGCCAGGCTGTAACACTTAGCTAAAAGGCAGTTAACCCAATTTGACAAAACTCACTTTTGCTTTTAGGTAGAAAATAGAAAAATATATTAAACTACCATCTCACATCCAAAGATTATTCCTTTGTTTCTGAGTTATGCAGTATTTAGTACATCTCACCATGCTCATGTAACAGTGCTATGAACATATACTGTACGTCTGAAAAAAGTCATGATTAAAATATTATTAATAAAAAAAAATCTATATATTTGAAATAGGGCACCACAACATAGCTAATAGTGTTTCTGTCTCATAGAGCTTTGGCAGCCACTGACTTCTCTTTTGACTTTTCCCTGTGGTCACATCAGTGTCCTCCATGGACTCGGGTTCACATGTGCAGTCCTAACACATACAGTTACTTAGATTGATGAATCTGCCTTCTGATGGACTGGTGTCCTCTGTTGACTCTTATTAATTGCTACCAGAATTGCCAATGGGTTGGTGTTACATTGCGAAAGAAAAGTTTATCTGCAAATAGATGGATGAAACTGTGACCTAACAGAGATTTCATTCATGATATCCGTTCATAAGGTTGCTCTTTTCTGTACTCACAAAGCCTGATTGTTATATCACATTTTATGCTGTTAATATTATGCATATTAATTATTGTAGCTTCAATTAAAATGAGATTTTAAAGTTTTTAGCATACCATTATTTCAGAAAATAAAAAAAATAATATAAATAAAAAACAATGCAGTCTTCAATAACTCTGAAAACTACTAAATTACCTTGTATGGACAAATTCTTTCCAAAATAACTACGGTAATAATGCATTATTCTTATTTAAGAAAGCTCAACAGTTTAATGTGTGGTTATTTTGTTAAACAAAGCCAAAACTGTATTTCTTATCAACACTTTCTATAACAGTTAGCAAAGACCTTAACAGTAAAAGAGAAAACACTTTGTTATAAGGGAAATGAAAGCAATGTTTAATTAAAGCAGAAAAGAGGTAGTGTGCCTTATTTGAAGTGTGTGCTTTTTGTTCTTACCACTGCGGTAATGGGGTTAACAAACGTTGCTACAATATATTATAGATATTTACGTTGATATAAATGTGTTACAATTCTGGTTTGAGGTCAAGTGTAAAGGAGGCCTTTTAATGCAGTCAATGAAATCATTAAGGGAGATGCTAAATTGTTAATATAAGCATACATTTATCTTTAAGAAACATAATTTCAGCCAATAGTCTAGTGAAAAGTCATTACTTTATTTAAACACAAAAATAGGCTATTAAACTATAAAAGCATGGAGTTATAAATAGCAAGGCTATATAACTTCTAGAGAATTGTAAGTGAGAGTTGAGGATTAGGTAGTGAAAGTCTGCAATCAAGCATTAATCTAAGATTGTCATTTCTTTAACATGGTATCAATATATTTTCCAGTATTCTAAACTTCACTATTTCAAACTATGTATAATAGCCAATACCCAAAAATTTTCATATTCTTTGTTTTGTTTTAAAATGACTGAATCAGTCTTTCAGAACATTTCCTGTGACAAGCTGATTACCTGAGTGGTACTTGTTGCTGTTCCTTTACTCTTTCTTCAACAACATTCTCCTGCTCCTCATTAGAGTGTTCTTCTTGATTAAAAGTTGTTTCCTTCAGGAGATGCTGTTGATTCCTCCATATTACTCTACTTTCTATTTGAATTTAGTAAGATCTGGGTTGCAGTTGTTTTATGACAGTCTTGGTGTTGATGTGTTTGTGTTATCTTTGAACCTTACACTGTCCCCTTCTCATAGTTTTGGTAAATGTTGTGTTCCTCTGTCCAAATACATTTTCTGATTAGCTTTTTGTTGTTCTTTGAACTGTCTCATCTTCTTATCATCCGGTGCTTTAAAAAATAATCTTTTACTGGCAGATTGGAATGAATACGTTAACCCATTAGGAGATAAGCTGATGAATAGTTACAACCTAATGGTGAACTGCAATATGCTAAAAGAGCCTTATAAAAATTGCTTCCACTGTCTTTTGCTTTGCACATGAGCTGTTTAATAATGCCCACAGACTTTTCCACCAGACCATTGGATTGTGGAAAATGAGGACTTCTTATGTCCTGGATATGATGTCAAACTGCATTCGCCCTTGCAAACGGTCCTCAGTGGCAGGAGAAACTTGGGGGTTGGTGGCAGGATTGGCACTCCAGCCACCATAAAAACTTCATGCAGCTCCAAAACAGCAGACAGGACTCCTTTGTGCTCTCCACAGGAGTAGCTCTGCTGTAGCCGCCCTTAAGAAGGCTGCTCGCATTATGAAGGGAATGGGGGAAAGGCCTGGGGAGCCTCATCCTCTCAAGAGTCTAAACCACTGTAGAGCCAAAGGGGTTAGGCCTGTTGGGGAGCCGAACTAGTGTGGTGCTGAGGCATCTTCACAGCAGCACTCTGGTCCCAGTTTGAAGCGGCTCACCCCTTTAAGCACATGAAACATCTTTTTTTTCCAGCATGATGATCATCTTCCTCTGCTGTCAACAGGAGCTTTGTAAATCCTGCATTTCAGTGGCGGCACTCTCTGAGGTGCACAACTTTCATTGGTCTAGTCACTTTGATGGCTGTCATACTTAAAGAGTAGCTGTTGCTGTGGCGGATCAGCTTCTACTAATTGTGTCCAATGTCACTCCTTTGAACAAATGTAAATTATGAGACTCAGGTTAAGTCACTCTCTGGGTGACTCATCTGTTATCTCAGTGTATGTTCCAGGGGATGTTAGTGATGTCATCACTCGATGGTTGATGGGTGCCTGCGAGGTGACAATCCTCTGGTCATGGGTGATTTAATTGAGACCACTGGTACTGACAGGGCTGGCTATGAGGATTGTATTGGTCCCCATGGATCTGGAGACCATGGTGAAAGTGACTCCAATGTTCCTTGATGTTGCAAAAGGTCAGCAGCTGCGGACCTCTGGATCCTTGTTCCAGCACCCTGAGCCATATCGTTGGACTTGGTTCTCCAATACTTGGTGGTGTGTTGAAGGAGATTAATCACATCCTCATGGGTAGATGCTGGAGGCTACAGAAGTGCCCAGTTTATGAATTCTGACCACAGACTTGTTGTTGCTACTCTGAAGATCCAGCTTAGGTCCATTAGGCTACCACCTTCTAGGGGAATGTGGGTGGACCTGGTCAGACTCCAAAATCATGCTGTTTCTAATGAGTCTGTGTGAGGAACTTGCAGACTTGAGTGTGACTCCTGATCATAATGAAATGTGGGAGACCTTCAGTGACAAGACTCTGTAGGTTGCTGAGTGTTGTGTTGGTGTGGCTGGTGCTCCCAGAAGGAGGTGTTTCATCCCGCAGGGCATCCTGGATATCTTTGATAGGAGTTGCAGCACACAGCTCAATGGCAACTCCTGTCTGTACCAGAAAATGAGAAGGATTGCTGTGAGGGCTCTGAAAGCATATAAAAAGGTGTTTATTAGAGAAATCTGTGAGCAAGTTACACACCATCTGTGGTCCAGTGACCCACATCCTGCTTACAGAGAAATTGAAGCATTACACACATCCAAATTTGTTCCTCAAAGAGTCGCAGTCAGGGGTAAAACGGAGACTGAGCAAGGAGTTTCCTGGATGCCTTTAATGACCTCTTGAGCCATCAGCAGTGTGTCTGCCTGTGTAGAGAAAATCGACCTCATCGAGAGGTTTACTTACCTTGGCAACAATATTCATGTCTCTGGTGACTTTTCCAATGAAGTCAGTAGACAGTTTGGGAGAGCATGGGGGATCATGAGGTCACTGGTGAGGGGAGAGTGGCGCTCCCAATATCTTTGCAAAGAGACAAAGGTCCAGGTCTTTAGAGTCCTGGTGCTTCCTGTTTTGCTATATGGTTGTGAGACATGGAGGCTATCCAGTGACCTGAGACAAATACTGGACTCCTTAGGTACTGTTGGTTTGACTTTCTGCCAAATGAGTGGTTGCTCACAGAGTCCCAAATGAGGCACATTACCTGCATTGTGAGTGAGCACCAGAGCACTACTGCCATGTGGTGAGGGCAATCCAGTTCACAGGTTCCTCATTGTTGAGGATCCAAGGGGCTGGACCAGGCCAAAAGAATGCCCACATAACACCTGGCTGCACCAGATAGATGGCCATTTCCATGATGTGGGACTGGATCATGCCTCTGCCTGGGGTGTTACCAACCAGGATCCTAAGCTGTTTCGTCATGTGGTGGGTGCGGCAATGTGCTGTACCTGTGAATGCTCCTTGACTTGACCTGACCTGACCTGATGTCTTTTCTTAATCCTTGTGAAGCTACTGTTTTACTGCCCTTGTAAATAATACCATCAATAACAGTCAGCTCAGCCCTGTAGTTCCAATACTCACTAAGATTCATACTAGTCTTTTTTCACATTAGACCAACCACTTAATATGGTACAGTATTTTTCACCTACATCATTGTCCCATCTTTCTCAGTCTCCTGCCTAATTAGATGCATTTTGGCATTTGCCAGAGGCAAATAATCAGGTTCACATACCCTTAATGTCTTCAATTACTTGATAATCAGGTGGAGACTTTGGATCAGCTACTCTGGACAGTGTATCTGCTGTACACATCCGCTTTCCAGGCATATATACAGCATTTAGTGCATAACTTTGAAGTTTGATCATCATCATTTGAATTCATAATACACATTCATTGAGGGTTTTACAAATAACTTTCTTGGTCTATGCAGCATTCTACAGCGATTACACTTGGAGCGATATTTTCTGTCTGCATCGTTTCTGGAACTTTCTGCTTGTGCCACTTTCTTCTCTTCGGATGCCATTTGTTTATCACGCTTTTCTAGAACATGTGAACATGTAGTTTTCACTTATCAGTTCTCTGGCTTGTGACTTTACAGTTTCAGCAGCCCTGCATAGCATATGTTTTGTCTAAATCTAGGTCTTGTTCTCTAAGCAGTCTCTCTCTTAGCACAGGTATTCCACATACAGTTCTATCTTTGATGAAAGAGTCTGTAAGCTCACCAAATTTGCATGTCTTGCTGCTGTTTCTCAGCTCCGTCACATATTGATCAATTGTTTCTCTGGCTTTCCGTGTGTGTGTAAAATATTGATGTCTTTTGTAGGTCACATTTCTTAAAGGTATGCAGTATGCCTCAAACTTGTCCAGAAATTTGTTTCAGTTTTAATTCATACCAAACTTCAAAGACAAAATTACACTGGTCTACAAAAAATATTTTTTGTTTGCTACTGAGCTGATGCTACAGAGCATCTCTTTATTAATCTCTTTATTTATTATTTACACAGATTTCATATATGAAATCGGAATTAAGCAAGCACATCAGGTTTTTGAAATACACATCATTGACGTTTTCACACTTGTGAATATCAACATAATATACTGTATCAACATGATATCTGGAGTTTGGACTATGTCCCACCAAAATTGTTTTGATGTGTTTATTCTGAAAACAAACCAGAAGACGATACCAGAGACACGTTAAAGCTTATTTATGTCAATTTACCTCAATATAAAAGTGAGGTCAGTGTGCCCAAAAATATTGGAGGCACTCGCTTTTACGCTTGTACTGCACATCCATCTCTCTTTGCAAGAACCAACAGTATTCACCCATCATGCTCGGAGTGAATTTTCCCCAGTATCACTTTCCATCACCTTTATATCTTGATGAAACCTTTCCCCATGCTCATCTCTGACATCACATAGATTTGGTGGAAAAAAGTCGAGATGAGAATGTAAAAAATGCATCTTCAGTGACATTCTGGCTCCCGTAAGCTAATATACTTTCAACATATTCTCCAAAGGCTCAGTATAATTATCTGCTCTGTGACTGTCAAGAAAATTCTGGACAACCTGCACGAATAAGGGTGCTGATTCAGTTGGCTTCAGTTTCCTTTTGAATTCATTTTCAGGCATCAGTTCAGGTATTTCAGGGCCAACAAAAACACCTTCCTTAATTTTAGCTTCACTTTTCTCGAGACCAAACTTATTTCTTAAATGCTGAAATGCATCACCTTTACTGTCCAGTCACCCTAGTTGTCCAAGACCTGGAACATCATAACTAAAAAATGGGACGTGCTTGACGAAAACGGTTTTCAGATTTGGAGTCAGCAAGTGAACTTTGTTAAAGTACAGATGAAAGAATCCCAGTAGCAAAATGCTTGTTGACCAATGTTATTGTAAATTCCAAGCACTTTGTCCCTGACAACATGTAAAAATGATACTTTTTTCCGCTTTACAATCTGTGTCAGTTGCAAATAAAATAGAGTTCATAAAGCTGTTTGAATCTCCTCCAGTTTTCAGCTACATTACCAGTCAACTGAAGCTTTGGGGGTGGCTGTGGACCTTCCATTTCTTCCTTTTTTTCAATTACTTGGCTTGAACTGTCTTTTCCAAACCCACTCTCCTGACATCATGTGCTGTTTTTATTGTGGGTTCCAATAACTCAGCGACACGATGCTTGGAAAAGCATAACTCTTTACTTGAACAATCATAGACATGTACAACATTTTTTGCAAACACAACAATTCCTACTACCGCTTCATGTATGTAAATTAGTTCAGACCTCACTATTAGCGCTCAGGTTCACAGATCAACATCAACTATCATTACAAATTCTACCTGATCTTTTGTGTTAGTGGAAAATTAGCATATCTGAATTGTAAGGTTATAGGAAAACTAAAACACTGAACTAATCAAAAAAAGAAACCTCTTGTTAAATTATCAATAAAATGTAAATAAAATGTAGCAGTCTTACCGCTAAAGACAAAGAACTCCAAAATACTTCTTTGATACCAGGCATGCTGGTACTTTATTTTTTCTTCAGCCTATGTCTGCAACCCTGAGCTCTGTCCTTTGAGAGTTTGGCTCTGTTATGGAATGGCTGGAAAAGGGTATCAAGCTGAGTACTTGTGTCCTTGTATGTGAAAGGTGAACTGAACTCCTTCCCATTTCTTCCCTGTTTATACTGGTGTGACCAAAAGAGTTCTCCATAACCTTTTTCTGGGGGGAGGTTGAGCCCCCCTCTACTTCCATTGTCCAATATACAGGTGCCCTGTTTCCCACTAATTGGCATAGGGGACACCCTCACAATCTCTGCAAGGCATGAGAGTCTCAAGACCCAAAGGACCCCTTCATCAGACCTTCACAAAACCATTCATAAAAATATATTTAATTATTGAAAATAAAAAACGCATATTTTGTGCATTTTTTAAGATAAGGAAAACAGTGAGCAACTGGTTTGTTGTGTTGTGTCGCATCACGTCACATTATGTTGCAGGCAACAGATGAGTGAGAATGTGAGTTAGCTAGTATATGACAAACAAGTCCATAATGATAAGAAAATGAAAATATCTAAGTGCTGTTTAACAGCAAGCTGTCAAGCAAATGGTACAACAAGTCCTTGCCCAAGTGTACCAAAGATAATATCTCTGTTTAAGTAATCTGTAGAAGTAGGAGCTGGTGAAATTCTGCCAGTGTCATCCACAGTTCCAATCATGGCAGAAAAGGCTCCTTCTCTTTGTCTTTCCTGCTCACCTTTTTCCCATTGCAGATGAACATGAGCCTACTGGTAAAGATGTGCTGAGCAATAGGCCAGTCCTAAACCCGCGTATAAATAAGAACATCTAGTATTTGAACAGAAATACTGTAAATAAATAACACTGGAGTCTCAACAACTCACAAATATGCACTTGACACAGCTACCCTTGCACCAATCTCGTAACACAGTCAAGATGTTTGATCATCCTTCCCACTCTCTGTGCCTTCAAAGACCAGCTGAATGGGGCTCTCCTCTCCTCTGCTGGCATTCTTAATTCTTCTTGTGCTTGCAGACTGTAGTGTGAACCTTCCTGAAACTTGTGGAATACAGCAATCTGCATACCTGTGTGACAGGTCTCTGTCAATAAAGTATCCAGCCCTGCCTATCTTCAGGATAATCTAACAGCTACCATACAATGTTTCCCCCAAATTGAAACAACTTGGCCATGTGCAGCACAGGTTTAATTTAACTTAGTCTCAGTAAAAACTTTTGAATAGTTTCTTACTTCAGAGAAGCAGAGAGGCAGGCAAGTTTGCTTTCATTGGCATTTCATTGGCTTTACTTTTTTAAGGAGTTTTACAGTCATTTATCTTTTCCTCTACATACCATTCATATCACCCACATCCTAAATATTTAGTCCACCCACCTCTGCACTCAGTTGTAGTCTTTCTGGTAGCTTTAAACACTACTCTGGTTTGGTTCACTTCCAGCGTGAAGGCCAGGGGCAAGCCAACTTTTTCTCCAGTTGTTGTCTGTGACTGTGTATCCCTGAACCTTCTGTTGCCTTTAAAATGCATAATAACAATAAATATAAAAACTGTGATGTGTCCATCACACATCTTTTCCTAGGTACATCTGTCAATTTTAAATTTCACCTGTATGTGCAGAACAAAATAATAATGGTGATTAATTTTAGAATTATGATGTTCACAAATTTCCCTTCTGAAAAACAGACAAAGCTTACGTACACAGGAAGACATCATTGTAATATATATAGAGAGAATTAGCGAGATAGACAGAGTGAGAAAGCTAAAATATATTTATGTAAAGATAAAATCTTAATATGTGTGCAACAGGAGCTTAAATTAAAAAAATCTGAAAAGTTAAATTTTATCTTATTCATTATTACCAAACTGTTTATAAAATTCTATGTTTTATAATTTTAAAATTATAAAACATAGAATTCAGAGAGAATTCAGAGAGAATTAGCGAGATAGACAGAGTGAGAAAGCTAAAATATATTTATGTAAAGATAAAATCTTAATATGTGTGCAACAGGAGCTTAAATTAAAAAAATCTGAAAAGTTAAATTTTATCTTATTCATTATTACCAAACTGTTTATAAAATTCTATGTTTTATAATTTTAAAATTGTACTGTATATAAAACTATACAAAAATGTATCCATTCTTGTAGTTTCAGAATGTCTTTAGAAACCCTACATTGTTAATTCAGCCTATTATTACGGTACGACTGGTCAGCACTTCCTCTTTAGACAACACTTGATGGTTTGTTACTTCTGAGCCCTTTAGCAGCAGAGAAGCACTTTGAGCAATAAATCATCAAAGAACATTTACAGTAATATGCCGAGAGGGGACACAGAAACGGGAAAACAAGAAGGTAGAGTAACTTTAATAATAATCTAAATCTAAACTATGCTTTTGGACTGATTTAATAATATGAATTGAGTCTGCCTTTTTGGAGAAAAGACAAATTATACTGTTCCATATAATAGTAAAAAATTTTATATTAAACTGGGATCGATAATATAAAAACACAGTCTTTAATACTGTGTCAAGATACCTTTTAGAATTAACTATGAAAATAATTTAGAGGTTAAATGACTGTTTAAGGCCAAGTATCCATTACTGTATAACCTTTTTGTACTGTACAGTACAAGTAGGCATAAAAAACAGATGTGAAAGACTGTTAATTTATTCTGTTCATAAATACCACAACATCAAATGTCCACAACTGTAAATAAATACAGTGTGGTTGTGATAAAGCAATATCAGGTGCAAACAGATACAATACAGTAAACTCAGCAACATGACAAACATTATCAGATAGATTAACATACAGTATGTTGTATCTTTGTGTGATAAGAGTACTGTGATGTGATCAGAGAACTTTAATGTTTTACTTTACATAAGCTGCATTAAAGCATTATAGTTCCGCATTCAAAGATTAATTATAATTAATCATAATATTTAGTATTTACAAAATGCTGTGGCTAAATGATATTCCTTGCCATGTGAAAATATTTTTAATTTTAATGGCAGTCATATTTTTAAAGTTTGCTTTGTGCTGTATGTACAAGATGCTAAAAAATCAATCAAGCTGTTTTATTAGGATTTATGTACTCACTGGCATTAATTTAATTCAGTACATTGACCTCCTCTTTGTTAATGTCCATGTGTAAAGTTTTGAGAGTTCTTGCCATACAATATGAAATAACAGCAAATTAGTCACTCTTGTTGAATTTCTTAATTCCTAATTAGCACAAAATATATTAATGCCTATAATTAAGTTAAATGATAAAAAGTTTTTCCTTTACACATGATCCTTCCAAACCCTTCATCACAGCTGCAAATCACTTGCATTACTTAGTAAAATTATAAAATCGCTAAATAAGCGTGTAAAGCAGAAGACATCACACCACAATTGTGAATAAGTTCTTTAGCTTCAAAAAATACCGAGCTTATCCTATGAGTACTCTATATTGTTTTTAAAGTGTAATTATAAAGAAAGTTCAAGTAATTATAATATTTTAACAATAATCAAAAATCATGAGAGAGAGAAGTATTAGGGCATGCTGCATACATTTAATAACTGAGGCAATGGCAAGTCAACTGAACATGTAGAGACACCTGAATATGTGTTAAACCATAACTCAAAAAGAATTACAGGTATCTGAAAATACCTCTATCTCAAGATATCTGAAATGCATATTAAGACACTACAAATAGATTTCCTGATATCTTTAAATGATACGCTGTATATTTTAAGATACAGTATCTGAAATGCCTTTCAATATATCTTTAAATATGTGCATTATGAGTTACCCCAAATACATTTTGTCTGTAGGTATTTTAAGATGTCTGAAATGTATTTGCAAATATGTCAAAATAACTTTGTGTGTGTTTAAAGAATTACAGGTATCTGAAAATACCTCTATTTCAAGATATCTGGAATGCATTTTAGGACATTTCAAATAAATGATTGATATCTTGAAATGTACATTTTAAGATATCTGAAATGCATTTAAGGGTATTTAAGTTAACCTAAATTCATTTTGAGATATCTTAAAATACATCTGTAGACAAGTTCAGATGTCTGAAGTGCATTTTCAGATATGTCAAAATAACCTCCTGTGCATTTCAAGTTAACTCAAATACATTTTTAACATATCAGAAAATCATTTCCTGTAAACATTCAAGATACCATAAATTTACATTTCAAGAAAACTTAAAATTGGCAGGAAATCTCATTGAAAGAATTGGACGTTTTACAGGAGTTGATTCTGAGATATCGTGACATACATTTCAGATGTTTAAAATGCATGTAAGGTCAATTTTTGATATATCAAAATGTATTTGAGATATTTTAAAATGTATTTGAGATCTTTGAAAGTAAGCTGCATTTTGATTTATCTGAAATTCATTTTGTGATATCTTTAAATGTTAACCAGGATTGCCATATGAGCCTTTATTATGTTGTTAATGAAGGCTAACCTATGCCAAAATGTTACAAGTAATAAAAATGTTGTTTATTTTATTTTATTATTTTGTTATAAATAATATGCAATACAAAAAAGAAAAGAAAAAAATCATAAAGTATATAAGCTGCTATTAGTACGTACTGTATTAAAATAATAGTAAATATAATTTAATATATAAAAAATATAAATAACTTGAAACTGTTTTACTAATGGTACTTACCTGATCTATATATTAGTTGTGCTATTCACATCAACTACATGCACCACTTTTATATTAACTTTTATTCTTTGTTTTATTTCTTTTGCCTCTTACATTAAAGTTGGCCAGTTGTACTTTTCAGTTACAGTAATACCAATACATATTACATTAGCAGGCTTTATCCTAGCTACTAAGTTACAATTGATAGTTCTCAGAATCGAAGTAGGTATACTTTTGTTTTGGTGTAGGCGATGCCTTGTTCCAATCCTTCCATGTCGGCTTTCTCCGGCACACTTGAAAGAAGGTTAAGCAAACTCTTCCTTCTTTCTTCTGGAGCTTTTCTCCTTCTTTTTCTTCTTTGTCTTGATCACACTTTCTGGTTGTGGGTGCTACTGCAATTTTCTCATTGAGCTTTTACACAAAGTGTTCTCCTCTGCTAGCATAAAATGTACTTCTTTTTTATGTTTTTATTGATTTTAATCACAAAAAAATAAAATTTCATACAGTCAAGTCAAATTTAACAAATCAAAGCAAAACTCAACTCCAAGCCAAGAGAAAGAAAAAGGAGCCAACAACCGAAGCAACTCTATAAAAGGAGCAAGAATAATTTATTTCTGCAGGACAGTTGTTGATCTGTCAACTCCCATCCTTAGCAAGATGTGGCTTTTATGTATGGTCCCTCTCTTGATCTTGTAATTTGTTTTATTTTAGTAAGATTTGGACTTCTGGTACCCAAATCTAACCCCAATACAGACAAGTCTTTCACTCTTCCAGTATAGTACCATGTTACTCTTCGGAGTAAAAGGGATTGTTCCAGCCTTTGGTACAGCATGCCTTAGGTAGTGGAGTCTTTGCTATGGATCAGAAGTTACATCCAGGCCAAGAGCTTTAAGAATGTGGAGAGAGTGTACATCTGGTGGTTGCAAAAGTTTTTAAAGGAATACTCCAGGGATTGTTTCTGCCTTGCGCTCTATGCTTCCCCGGAACGCTGCTCAGGATAAGGCAGCGTTAGGGGATGGATGAATGGGTGGGTGATCCACAGCACTACTTTCAGATGAATCACCTTGATGCTGTTATGCCAACAGAAAATTCCTCATAAAGTAATAGTTTTACTGAAACTAGTCATGGTTATTTTTGCACTTTTTCTGAAATCATGTCCACTCTCACGATGTTCCATGCATCTTCCACAGTCCCGTACCTCTTTCCGTGATTCCCCCTTATATTCTGCAAGGCTCTATTTATCCATTGCCCAGGGAGTCTTTGTATGCCTTTTTGTACCTTCCTGGGCTTGTAAAATGTAATGGGAATGCTCCAGAGGTTCATGGAATGCAAAGCTCAGCATACCTTTGTGACAATTCTGTGTCAATCACCCATCCAGCCCTATCTATTTTCAGATTAATATGCAGGCTACTACAATGCGGTATGCACCCACTATTACCTCTGTGTTGACACTGTTGTATCATTGTGATTCACATCTGCATGCTCATCAACACTTGGGGCAATGCTCTTTATATGCATACCACTTTGCATAAATTCTACTTTATTTAACATTACTTCATGTGGAGTAGTGGAGAAATGTATAAATTGCATATTACTTCATGCATTTTAGGGTAATTAAAGTTATTTGCAAAATTGGAAAATACTTGGTTGTGATATACATAGATCATCACTATTGCAAAGCTTCATTTTAAATGTAATTTTATACTTTCATTTTGGCTGACAGCAGTGGCACATAGGCTTCAAATCACGTGTAATCATGTAACATATAAAATTTGAGATAAATATAATTCCATCGCTGTCAAATCAATATCTTTTTACAAGTTCTTTGCTCTCCTCTTCGAGCCGCCACCTTATCATGGTGGAGGGGTTTGTGTGTCCCAGTGATCCTAGGAGTTCCCTGGTAAGGTGTTCCGGGCACATCTAACCAGGAGGAGGCCCCGGGGAAGACCCAGGACATGCTGGAGGGACTATGTCTCTGGTCTGGGAACATTTCAGAATTCCCCCGGAAGAGCTAGTAGAAGTGGTTGGGGAGAGGGAAGTCTGGGCATCTCTGCTCAAGCTGCTGCACCTGCGACCCGATCTCGGATAAGCAGAAGAGGATGGATGGATGGATGAAGTTCTTTGTTGTCCAGCATTTTTCAAAACAATCCACCTTTCTTGGGATGTGCATGCTTATCTCTGCATTCTGGAGCACTCGTAGTTTGGAGTAGTCTCCTAAATTAGAAAAACTGATAAAATACTTTTACTCCTATTCCTAAAAGTACAAGCAAAATTTTGCCCTTCTGAGGTTTTTGAGCTAGTCAGGACAGTTTACCTGCTCTGAGATGCTTGATAAATATGAGCACTGGTCTAACTTCTGTTATTTTGGGGCCTGCTCACCCTTTTTGACCATTTTGTGTTGCGAGAATCACAATAGCGATGTTGGCTGGATCAGAAAGATTACGTCAACAGTAAGGGGATATTCAAAGTAACTAAATGCAATGACACCAGTTTGGATTTTATTTAGGGAGTTGTCATGCTTCTCCAACCACCATTTAAAACATTCTCCATGTTTCTCTTTGGTAATCTTATCAACCAAAATCGTATTCACTGTATTTGAAACGTCACCATTGTTGTGAACCTGACAATCTCAGATATCAAACATGAAATGGAGGCCTCAATAACAAAAGCCAGACCTACTCAACCTGCTTACAGGTCAGCAACAAAGGAAGAGGCCTCACCATCTCAAATAGCTTAGCCACAAACTCAAAAGGCTTGCTTTTAGTTTGCACAAGCCCAAAATGGGGCAAAGGCTTTGAAACAACAACAACATTTATTTATATAGTACATTTTCATACAAAAAAGTAGCTCAAAGTGCTTTACATAATGAAGAAAAGAAAAATAAAAGACAAAATAAGAAATTAAAATAAGACAACATTAGTTAACATAGAAAAAGAGTAAGGTCCGATGGCCAGGGGAGACAGAAAAAACAAAAAAAAAAAACTCCAGACGGCTGGAGAAAAAAATAAAATCTTCAGGGGTTCCAGGCCATGAGACCGCCCAGTCCCCTCTGGGCATTCTACCTAACATAACATAAAAATGTTCACACTGTCTACAAAAAATGGAGACTAAAACCATGAAAACTCTACTTTAAGGGCAAAGAAAATTGCTTTTTTTAAATTTATTAAATGGATTGGAAAATTTTAACAAGAAAAGCAAGGCAGGAACAAAAAGCAAAATAGATTTTACCTAAAAGGCAAACCCTAAAAGCAGACAGATCGAAATATACACAAGCCAGAAACAGAATCTTAAAATGAATGTGGAGTCAAAACCAGGAAATTCAAGAATCCTCTCCTTTCCTTTTATACTGCTGGAGTAAATACCCCAGCTTTATCAATAGGTGGCTTCAACAGCTTATGCTCCATATAAAGGAGACAGGGCATAGAAAAAAAACATAAGTTAATAACATACCATAACATTGTAAAAATAATAAGTACAATATTAACTAGATACACATTGATTAAATCCAAAAACAGAACTGATATCATATTATATGAAATAATATCTAAAAGATAACAAAAGGATTTAAAAAATAAAAAACACACTTGAGTCAGAGAAAAAACCCTAACTGAAATATAAAAACTATGTCTTTTCTGTTTGCAGCTGGAACTGCATCCTCATTCTAATACTGTATGAAAAACTGTTTTTCTTTAATCACTCCAATGGGCGATTCATGAACCCATATGCCAAGGTGGTGCCCATGAAGCTGAAGTAGCATGTAACAACTGATGTTATCTGTCATTGTTTGGTATCGTCTCAATCAACAATTCTACTGTTTTTCCCTACTCTGTCTTTGTATTATCTTTTCTCATTTAGCTTAATTAATACGTTCTATGATGCACAAGAGGAAGCAGCTAGACCAGAAGATGAAAAAAATAGATAAGACAGGCAAAGGTGTAAATTGGCAAATTGATTGTACCTAGCAATTAGGAAGAGAAGGGCAAGATGAGAATCAAGAGTCAAACCAAGTGATTTGGCTTACTTTGAAATAAAACTAACAGCACTAAAGATTTCAAAATCAATGTTTATCCAACAGGAGAAAATGGATACGGAAATGACTGCCATATTTACAGTATATCATTACTTCCTTGACATCATTACCACGGTGATCTTACAATCAAAATATATTCAAAACATGTTGCGTAAATGACATAAACATGGTGGAAAAAAAATAAAACTTCTTCAAAACAAACTGTAGCTCAAGAAACAGCATCCTGATATGAAAATCCCCCCTAAAGAAACCAAAACAAACATATAAAATGCTTTATAATATTACAAGAAGGACCTCTAGTTAGCCAGTTTCCCTCAGGTGCTGTAGCAATTAGGAACACGGCCATCTGATGAAGACTGCAGAATTGCCATTGGCCACAATTCCTAGCTGTTGCATTTTGCCTTCCAAATGTTCTCAAACATATGTATTTTGATTTAGACAACATATTTGTTGAGCAGTTTTTAAATTTCTGTTTTTGTAGAGTTCATCTGTATTCCTATATAAAGTTAATTATCTGTGTTCATCTCAAAACTCATCCTGTTGTAAGTCAAGGAACCACGTGGTTAAATGGGGATTGTGTTGTGCGCAGCTATCCACTGTAATGGTGAATGGGCAGTAATCAGGGTAAACTTCTGGCCCAGGAGGTAGTACCTTGATTGCATGACTGCCTTTTTCATGGCAAGAGCTACTATTTCATTTTCTCCCATTTTAACAGTTTCTGGCTCAAATACATTCCTAGGTGTTCTCCTTCAACAATCTGACTTAACACAGCAGCATCAGTCTGTAAAATACAAAGAGCAAAAAAGTCAGGAGATTTCAGTATGGAGGGTATGGCTAGAGCCTGTTTTAAGTCACAAAATGAAAGCTCTGCATGCTGGTACCATTTCATAACATTAGAGAGCACTTTCATGTTACATTTTTGGACTCAATTAATGCATCACTTCAGAGAGATTCCAAATTTCTGAAAAAAGATCTGATTCCAAGAACAACAAACTGATATGCCAGACATTTAAGATTTTCTAATTTACATGGAGAACATGGAGATATTAATCAGCATATCCGTCCATCCATCAATTTCTGTCGCTTATGGGTTACATAGTCATCAGTCTAAGCAAAGATGCTCAGATGTCCCTTTTCCCTGCCACCTCCTCCAACAACTTTGTGGGGATACTAAGGCATTCCCAGGCCAGCCAAGAGATGCAATCTTATCGACGTGTCCTGGGTATGCCCCAAGGTCTCTTTGCAGTTGGACATGCCTAGAACACCTCCCAAGGGAGGCGTCCAGAAAGCATCCTAATCAGATGCTCAAACCACATCAACTGGCTCCTTTTGAGGAGCAGTGGCTATATTTTGAGCTCCTCATGAATGTCTGCATTCACCCTATCTCTTAGTCCAAGGACACACACCCTGTGGTGGAAACTCATTTCTGCCACTTGTATCTGTGGTCTACTTCTTTTGGTCACTGCCCACAGCTCATGACCATAATTGAGGGTAGGATTGTAGATCTACCAGTAAATGAAGAGCTTTGCCTTTTGGCTCAGCTCCCTTTTCACTATGACTGACCGGTACAATGTCCGCATGACTGTGGAAGCTGTTCTGTTCTGATCCATCTGTTGATCTTCTGTTCCCTTTTTCACTGATTCAAGAACAATATCCCAAGATACTTAAACTCCTCTGCTTGAGACAGCACCTCATCGCCAACCCAGAGAGGGCACTCCACCCATTTCTGGCGGAGAACTATGACCTCTGGCTTAGAGTTGCTTTGCTTCATTCCAGCTGCATCAAAATGGACTGCAGACCACTCCAGTGCATGTCTAAGGTCACAGCCCAATGAGGCCAATAAGACCAATTTGTCTGTAAAAAGCAGAGATGTGATCCTGAGGCCAACGAACTGGACACCCTCCACTCCTTAACTGTGCCTAGAGAACCTGTCCATAAAAATTGTGAAAAATAGTGGTGACAAAGAGCAGTCCCTACTCAGCATATCAATATCAAAAAACATAAAGATGCTGAAAAAAGTAAGTGTTCCACACCAGTATTTGACCAGTTTTTTGTCAATAGATAAAATCAGGAAGCAGACAAAATGTATGCAACCAAAGGGCTATTCGTGTGTCATTCAGCAATGTAAGTAATATAATTTATCCAATCTGAGCGTCTATGTATTGGTTATTTTATGTGCCAACAGTGTTAAAGTTTTTGTAGATGGTATTCTAACATAGCAATATCATCCTCGCCACCAGAATCACAAGTGCAAAATGTGTTGTTTTAAAGTATATAAACAGTAAAGTGTCTTATTATTTGATTATTATTTTATGATTGACTTTGAAGGCTGCATTTGTTTGGTTTTTATTCTTTAAAGTTATAGTTTACATGAGCAGCTTAAACATGTTAGTATGTAATATTGTAACACCATGGTACTCACCAGTGGTCATCACTACCCAATAACTTGAAACGATAACCTTGTAGGTGTGTTAACAGCATCTGTAAATATGCATCTATTTACATTTCAAGATGAAATTTTGAAAATGCATGTGTTCTTCCAATCGTTTCATCCACACTTCACTTTGTGGGTTCTCTCGGCATTTAGTTTTCTATCTTGGGCTACCACTGATCCTAGATATTTAAGTGTATCCATTCTTTTCAAAAGCTCTCCATGCAGGCTAAATTCTGAATCCTCTATTCTACCAACTTCCACTCCTCTTTCTCTTTTCTGGTGCTATATGACATAATGCCATCAGCAAGAAGTATGTACCAGAGGAATTGGTCTTTGGTCTTTTATTTCATGAGTCAACATATCCATGATCAGATTAAAGAGGTAAGGATTTAAAGAAGATCCCGGGTGCAGATCAGCTCTAACTGGCATCTTGCTGTTGCTATTGTTAAAATATTTTTAACAATATTTTCATCTTTCATTCTACTTTTCCAGGTGTTTTAATTGTTTAATTAATCCAATGTGGGGGATGATGCTAAAGTAGCTGCAGCTTTTCATGTTTCAGTGTTATTTGCCTGGATGTCCGCTCTGTTCGTTTTTAATTGCCATTATTAAGATACAATGAAGGGGGTAAACTGCACAGAGAAAGGGCAAAATACAATGAAAAGAGAGTTAAGCATTTAAATCCATAGCAAAAACAGAATTATTTCTAAGTTTCTTATAAATGTAAAAATCATGCTGCTGTGCTTTTCTGAATGTAGAATAACAGAACAGAAAAATATGCCAGCTAATTAAATGAGATCAGTGTTATCAGTTGTTGTTACTGATTATGAATATGGTTAGAACAAAAACCTGCATCCACAGTAGGCCCCCAGGACCGACTTTGAGAACCCCTGGAAATTGTACTCTCGGGTTTTATCCCCTCTCAGATCCCCACTAATAACAAGCATAATTGATGTTGTCTTTTGTCCTGATGATTCACTACTCAGTATAGTAAATCATTTTGTGTCACCAAATGTGGTTTTTGTGAAATGTTCCCTACAGTAGATTGCCCATTCTTTGAAACAACTGAATTTTGGGCTTGTTTAATACATGTATCATTCCATTGCTTCATTTGAATAGAATGAACAAAGGGTTAAATTGCAGCCAAACTAGTTGGAGAGGTCATAGTTTCTGTAAAAGACCCCTAGAGGTGCTTGTTAGCAGACTGCATTGTGCTTCTTTTGTGCTCAGGTTGCTTCACCAGGAGAGTGCAGCGTAGAACACCACACTGGCTACTATTGACTAGTAGAACATTTCCAGCAGCTTGCTGCACATTTCAAAAGATCTGAGTCTCCTTAGCAAGTACAGTCTGCTCTGGCCCTTTCTGTACAGCACCACTGTGTTGCCAGACCAGTCCAGTTTGCTGTTTATGTGAACTCTAAAGTACTTGTAACTCTTCCCCACTTCTACATCCTCCCTCTGAACAGTGACTTGTCTCTTTCCTGTACTCTGACTCGTCTCCATTATTAATACAGCCTATGATGAACGAGTCATCTTAAAATTTTTGTAGATGGCAAGCGCTGGTATTGTGCTAGAAGACTGTTGTGTACAAGGTAAACAGGAAGGTGGACAGGACAGTTCACTGATGTGCTCCAGTATTACACACTACCATTTCTAAAAATATATGAAAATCTATGAAAATTGAATCAAGTATGCGTAAAATTGAAAGGCAGGTTTATAAAATTTGGGACTCTCACAGAGTGATGACAGCATGTTTTGAGAGAGAACAACCCTGAAACGATGGTGCCATTACAGGTTCCTGTTGTCTGGTGTGTGGCAAATAGCTCTGAAACGACTTCTGCAATTGCGATGAGTAAAGGTCAGCAGCTTTGCAGTAGACCACAGCAATGAGGAGCTGCACATGTGAAGGAAGCGGCCAAGATGGCAAATTAATTTTTAACCCTGCCCCCGTTACACAATGTCTTTGTCATTGAAATTTAAGAGTAATTTATGGTGTAAAGACCCATGTTTTGAAGATGCCCTGCATTCAAAAACTGATTCCTTTTTACAATCTCATCATGATTTGTCTAAACTGATGTGCCTTAGGTAAAGGATTTGCCAGATGTTATTGTATTTTTGTTTTCAGTAGGTTGTGTGAATCGTTTCTGTAAAATTTAAATGCAGTGCAAGTGTATGTGTTTAATAAATAGGCTCTTCAAGTTTTATTACATACTTGTTTTATTCTGGACACTTTCAGATGTGAACCTACCCTTCCCATGCTGACAGCAATGAGTTCTGTTTTAGCATCATTTTCTTAGCTTTAGCAAATTAAAAGATTACACCTTCTATATCAGACCTTATAGTTTTGTTCTTTATATTGTGATTCATTTCAAATCTAAAAGTACTGTTAATAGTGTGAACAGTCACACCTGTAACACAATGTGGATGACCTAAGCACAGACAGTGCAACCAAATATGCTATTTTTTCTTTCTTACAAACTGGTCTACATTTTAAACACAAAAAAATCATGAATTGAAACCTCTGTCAAGTTTACATTTACTATGCTACTTGTACTAAAGAAGGTGATCTAGTATTGTTTCTAACCTTTATTGATTCATGTTTTCATATTAACATGCTGTATAATAGTAGTTTAGAGTAAACTCTAAACACCTGATGCACCTGATATGGTCAGGGTAGGTTCTGTCTCTTTGCACCCTTTGATGGAGAAGACAGATTTAAAAAAATTAATGATAGTGTGAGTGCCTTGGGGGATGGACAGGCATCCCAGAGGGTGATTCCTTTCCCGTACTGGACACCACAATAAAGGTGAATAGAAGGACAGGCTTTCTGACTGGATGGAAACAGGAAATTTTACCTAGGAGAAAAAAACAGAATGTGGGTACTGCATTTTCCGATACGTTGGGGGCCAGCATCCCTTGGATTCAGGTCCCCTTCAGATACTCACAGGTCCTTCCAATGTATTAGCTTCCCTGCTGGGGAAAATTTCATGCTCTAATCCAGGCGGAAAGTCTGTCCTTTCATTCTCCTTTATTGTGGCATCCTGTCTGAGCAAGGAATCACCCTCTGGGATGCCCATCCATCCCCTGCGGCACTCGGAAAGAAATTAATGCTGCATTTATGCACATGTTCATTTCTTGGCATGAAAATCGTTTTTTTTTTTTTAAATGTCTTATACTTCTTAATTCTATTTAAATTCAAAGGGAGAACTGCTATAGTATAACCGTCAACTTCACCTACAATGTAACATGGTGTAATTCAGGAGTTCAGGAGTCTGATAGGCATTTTCTTTTCTGCTTTCAGTCCATTTCCTGTATTAAACTTGGTTTTATATTTTTCTCATTTAAGTGAAAACAGCTATTATTTAAAAGAAAAACTTATTAAATTGCATATGCACATGCTACTTTCTCTCTTTAGAATACGGCTCAGGATTTCATTAATATGTTGTGAAGGGTTCCCAAGTAATGCCAAAACTTATGTTCAACAGGTGGTGCTACAAGGGGCTTTACGTTCAAAGAACTAAAGTAAAACAGTGCAGGGCACCAGCAAACTCCTATCAAAATATTTGTAGTCTTCAAAGTTGCTAGATGGCACTGTACTGTAGAGCCCCTCCACTGTATGATCGAGCTCTTCCAGGACAACCTATGTGGGTCTCATCATTATCTTTGGTAACCCTAAGCCAATAGTATAGGAAGATGTTCTTCCTATTTTTATGCCTTTAACCTTCTTGGCTGTAACTTTGAGTTCAGGGATGGCTCAAGAGCACCGTAGAATCTGCAATGTACTATTCCATTCTAGCATACTGTATGTCATTTTTAGAAGCTACAGTAACAGTTACTTGCATAATGTCATTTGTTACTTTGTTAAATGCTACCTCATGCATCTCTTCTTTTCAAAGTAAACTCTGTGTTTAAGACTGTGAACGGAATACGATGACATAAGGTGTTAAACAAGTAAACTTTCCTGCCTTTAAGTCAAGTAATGGAGTGTATAACTTTATGCTTTTTCTAAAGAATTTTTCATGTACTATAAAATTACAAATCAAATATGTCATTTAAGATTTCTGTATTAAGAATATGATTCCGCAATTTCACATGCAGTACATAAAATGAGTTTTCAGAAGTATTTAATTTTACTGTTTGTCTTTATTAAAGCAAAGGTACAATACCTCTCCTTGTCATTCACTTCTGTTTGTAAAGTGGAGACTTCTAATGTATTTATTATCTCACACTGACAGGTTTCACTTTGCAATAGGGAGTAGATTCAAGAGTTGAGACAACTTGGTTTTGTTCTTCCCATGTATTCAAGTTTCATGTTACTAACATGGTAGAGCCATCAATAATGATGGTTCAAACAAGCCATTTATTTGAAGAGATTCCCTCTTTAACAGGTTTTTCCTTCAAATTAACACAATTCTTTCTTTCTTTCTTTCTTTCTTTCTTTCTTTCTTTCTTTCTTTCTTTCTTTCTTTCTTTCTTTCTTTCATTTTGTTGGTTCCTTGAAAATACTGTACATAATTTTTATTTTACTATTGAAAGACAGAATATCAAAAGATTTGGTGTTGCATCTCATGCTGCTCATGTTGCGTTCTTTCGTTTTAAGTAGACTAAAACATGACATTCTGAGTTTCTTGGTAATGCTCATTATCATTTGTACAGAGTGAGGTTTTGAACTCAGCAACTGAAAAAAGTGAAATATTCTACAAATCCATTTACTATTATAAAAGGAGTAAAATAAAGAAAAAAATCACTTTTTGCCCCTTTCTTGTAAAATAATCTGAGGAATTTCAAAAAAAAGGAACTAAACAATTATGAGGAAGAAAGACCAAAACAAATTGTTTAAAATGAAAGTTTTGTTTTATCTACTCCAAAATTTACTGAAATATTTGTCTCTAGATGTTAGGACTAAGTTACTTCTTCTTTTAAAATACAGAAAAGAGTATAATGAAAGCATGTAGATAAAAAACATTACTGTAAAAAAGGGAAATTTTAATTTTGAACACGTTTTTAAAAACTCAGCATAGCATATACTCATTTTCAAAGTATTGTCAATATGAAATTTTCTTGATCTTCTCCTTTCCAGTATTTAAAACTCTTTGCTTTTAGTCCATTAAATGTTTCATCCATCCAATCATCTAGTCATTTTCTGAATGCACTTATTATACTACTGGGGTATGAGCCTAATCAAACCTCATTAGGACAAAGAAACAACAACATTTATTTATAGAGGACATTTTCATACAAACAATGTAGCTCAAAGTGCTTTACATGATGAAGAAAGAGAAAAAAGACAAAATAAATAAGAATTAAAATTAGAGAACACTAATTAATCTATGCTAATAAAAGGTAAAGAAAGCCCTCACTGACTCACTCATCACTAATTCTCCAATTTCCCATGTAGGTAGAAGGCTGAAATTTGGCAGGCTCATTCCTTACAGCTTACTTACAAAAGTTAAGCAGGTTTCATTTCAAAATTCTACACGTAACAGTCATAACGGTCGACAACGTCCACCATGTTAAACTTTCTTATTTATGGCCCCATCTTCACAAAATTTGGTAGGCAGCTTCCCTGTGCTAACCGAAATCGATGTACGTACTTATTTCGGTGGTATGACGCCACTGTCGGCCGCCATATTGAACTTTCCAACGGTCTTTGTTACTTATAGGCCCATCTTCAACGCTAACTGAATCCTACTTACATACATATATACGTCCATAGCCTGCAGCTTGGTCACCATGTGAGGCGGCGTTGGGTCCCCCATCCCCACGCCTCCCACGTAGTTGGCTGCCTGCCTATATTAGGCCGTCTGCCGCTCCGGTCTCTTCATTCCCTTTCTTGCTTCGCCACAGTATTGACATCTCCCTGCTGATAACTGCAGCCTTTTTATTTAATCCAAGGCTTCTCCGCTGTTTTATTGTTCATTTATTATGATTATAGTTATTGTGTAGGTATTTTAGACTTAGTTTATATTGTTCAGGTACCCATTTCCTTTATCGTTCCAACCATACCCCCATTAACATGTCTATCGAGGTGATCACCATCGATCCAAGAACTGTCATTTACAGAGTGGTTTCCATGCCCAGAGATGGCGACTGCCTTTTCCATTCTCTGTGTTACATATTGCATGGCCATATCAGGCTCACTCTTGATATCCAGAGGAACATTGTGTCTTATGTATTGAATGACTGGGACAGGTTCAAGGTGTGGACTGATGACGGTACAGGAGATTATTATACTACACAGGAGAACTATAAGAGTGAAATGCTTAAGCTCTTCACCTATGGTTCTGCATGGGAGTTGATGGCTGCCGCTGAATTGTTCGGTTGTAGCTTTCAAGTGTACCAAAATGGCCAAATATTTTACACCTTTGGACAACCGCCAATGCCTCTTAAACATCTTAGATTCACAGGTGACGATTTTAGTAGTGGACACTTTGTTTATGAATGTTTAAACTCTCAAAAGCTGGATGCGAAGTTATCGATGAAACCCATTTCAATTCAAACGCCTCCAATTTCCAGCTTCACAATAACAATTAATAAGTCTCAGGGACAGACCCTACAAAAGGTTGGCATTGATTTGAGGCAAGATTGCTTTTCACATGGCCAACTATACGTTGCATGCTCAAGAGTAAGCTCAGCGCACAGCTTGGTCATATTACAACCGGAGGGCTGAACTGACAACTTGGTATACAAAGAGATCCTTAACAAATAATTATTGGTATATTTTCCCTCAGTTTAAAACGGTTTACTTTTCTTCTTAATAAAAATTTTAAAGCAGTACTTCGCCGCTGCTAAGCGCGGGTATTTTGCTAGTTCCTACTAATTATGAATTTTAATTCAAAAGCATTTTTTTCTGCAAAATTGCATTTTGCAATTACCATCAACATAAGCCAAGTCTAATGTAGGAATGTTTTATTCATGGACAATTGTGTTTAGCATGTTCAAGATTAATCATATCCAGTGACATTATAATATTATTATTATTATTACTTAATAGATGCCTTTATCCAAGGTGACTTACAACTTTTGAAACACATTTGGTTACATTTCCTGTGTTTTTCCAATCGGAGCACATGCAGATGAAGTGACTTGCTCATGGTCACACAGTGTGAGCAGCAGAATTTGAACCAACAACTTCAGAGTTTGAAGTCCAAGGTCCAAAGCCTTAACCACCACAACACACTGCCTGCCAATTAAAAAAAAAATCACTTAGTTACATAATAGTTCTGATACATTTGATTAAGCAACAACACCATAACTGAGGACTGTTGTTTTACAGAATTTCCCAGGCAAAGCTGGGTATAAGAGCTAATACTCTATAATATAAGAAAAAGAATTTTACCAGGTTTTTTATTCTCATGGCCAAATATTTTACACCTTTGGGCAACCGCCAATGCCTCTTAAACATCTTAGATTCACAGGTGACGATCTGAGTAGTGGACACTTTGATGTTTATGAATGTTTAAACTCTCAAACGCTGGATGCGAAGTTATCGATGAAACCCATTTCAATTCAAATGCCTCCAATTTCCAGTAAGGCTCTGCTTTGCAATGACAATTAATAAGTCTCAGGGACAGACCCTAAAAAAGGTTGGCATTTTTTTGAGGCAAGATTGCTTTTCACATGGCCAACTATACGTTGCATGCTCAAGAGTAAGCTCAGCGTACAGCTTGGTCATATTACAACCGGAGGGCCGAACTGACAACGTGGTATATAAAGAGATCCTTAACAAATAATTAGATAGATAGATAGATAGATAGATAGATAGATAGATAGATAGATAGATAGATAGATAGATAGATAGACAGACAGACAGACAGACAGACAGACAGACAGACAGACAGACAGACAGACAGACAGATAGATAGATAGATAGATAGATAGATAGATAGATAGATAGATAGATAGATAGATAGATAGATAGATAGATAGATAGATAGATAGATAGATAGATAGATACTTTATTAATCCCAAGGGGAAATTCACAAATTGTAATTATTGGTATATTTTCCCTCAGTTTAAAAAGGTTTACTTTTCTTCTTAATTAAAATTTTAAAGCAGTACTTCGCCGCTGCAAAGTGCGGGCATTTTGCTAGTATAGAATAAAAGTAAGGTCCGATGGCCAGGGAGGACAGGAAAAACAAAAAAAAAAACTCCAGACGGCTGGAGAAAAAAAATAAAATCTGCAGGGGTTCCAAGGTTCACGGTGCTTTGATTAGGTGGTGGTGGCGCAGGTTGCCACCACAGAAAAATGGAAAAAGAACAGCAGAGAAAGTAGGGGTTAGTACAGATTTTGGAGCCATCATGAATAATAATGATAATTAATTGAATATACAGAGCATCAGGATTAAACTAAAATGAAGCAATGAGAAAACCATATTAAAGTAATGTGTTTTCAGCAGTGTTTTAAAGTGCTCCACCATATTAGCCTGGCGAATTCCTTTTGGCAAGCTATTCCAGATTTTAGGTGCATAACAGCAGAAACTAATCGAGGTTAGGACATAAGCCCATGATAAGACACACTCTTATTAGGCCACATTAGGAATCACTATTTAGCCTACCAAGTAAGTGGAAGAAACCAGGGGTGTATTGGAGACTTGCAGGGAAAAATCAGTTCACTTAAGAATCCTGATTCTTTTACCATGCAAAATCCATTTACAGATTCCAATAATCAATCTTTTTTTGTTTTATTTTATGGTCTCAATTTCCTCTTTACTAAATAACAGCACATTAAGGTAAAAACACCATTAACTTTCTCTCTTTCTGTATCTCACTCATACACACATTAATGCATGTACACGGTTCCGGAAAAGACAAGTTTTTTATATGTTTGATTGAATGCATTGGATAATCACACTAACATAACTGTAAAACTCACAGTGGTAACATTCATCATGTACTGCAATTATTCCATTGCTTAAGGCTCTATGTTAGTAATGTTGTTGCATGTTTATTATTACCATATGTATGCAGTCAAATGGATGTTGCAATGAGAGTTTATGGATATTCATGAAATACTTCATATACTGTATTATTGTGCACAGCTAATTATTAATACATTTACTATTTGTTAGTTAAACATTTTTCAGACTGCAAAAACATTGTAATGAATACTGAGACACCTGAAGGCACACTCAATAAGTGACATTAATCCCCTGATTCCAGGCATATCTATTTTAGAAATAAAACTGTGCTAAGCCTAACAAATAAGCAGGTCTCTTCCTGTTGCTGAGTGCCAGAGGAAGTGCCTTCAAAATAACAAACACAGCTAGGAAATAATATGAGACTATCCTAAGTATATTTCTCTTTAAGAGCCTATCTTAATAAAACTGGTATCCAGCACTCTTCTTCTCTTGTCAAACAGTCGATCTCTGCTTTTCTCTCCTTTGTGCCACTAACAATCATTCATGGACAAGTTGGCTTTTGTGCCAGATCTTTCAAACAAACATTGAGAGCCAGCTCAAATGGATGAAGTGCATTTTTTTTTTTTTTTTTAATGAACCCAAACACAGAGACACTTATCAGTCTGTCCTATGTGAGCAAGTAGCTATTGAAATAATCCTTATAAAGATTACATTATATATATATATATTGAATTGAGAATCAATTTTGAATTTAACCAAGACCCCAAGAATGAAAATGTAATACATTTGCAAGATTCCCACTTATAATATATGGAGTTTCAAACATGTCAGTTTGGTGATTGCCTTACAAGGACCAGTTTCTGTGAGCATTGGGGTGTTGGAAAAGATGGTTGCATTTCCACATCACTAACATTTCAAATCCTGTTCCCAAGTAAGTAAGAAAGTAAGTCCTGCCTGAAAAAAACTGATGTTACTTCCACTACTTCCAGTCTCTTCTCCTTTTGATCCCTGGACAGCCCAGAACACAATGTCAGGTGTCATTTGAGAAGAATATGCCAAAAGCAGTATTTCTGTGACTACCTGAGATAACATCCATCCATTATCCATCCCACTATATCCTAACTGTGGGGGTCCACTGGAGCCAATCCCAGCCAACACAGGGTGCAAGGCAGAAAACAAACCCCGGGCAGGGCGCCAGCCCACCTCAGGGCACATACACACACCAAGATCAATTTAGGATCGCCAATCCACCTAACCTGCATGTCTTTGGACTGTGGGAGGAAACCAGAGCAAACCCACGCAGACACGGGGAGATCATGCAAACTCCACACAGGGAGGACCTGGGAAGCAAACCTGGGTCTCCTAACTGAGAGGCAGCAGCGCTACCCACTGCGCCACCCTGAGATAAAATTCTCCTTCTATTTTCATTCATCTCAAAAACATTTTTTACCTCTTCATGTTTGCTGATTCAATGAGGGCTCCTTCCTGGGAAATCAATACTTTCAAGATTCTGTCTACTTAATTTACAGCAGAAACCCCACAGGAACACATGGAAAACCTGCAGACTCCAACCATGTGTCTAGAAATTTAACGCTGTAGCACTTAATATTATCCTACTGCGAGGTCCACTTGAGAAACTGTGATGTTTATTATCAATTTCATTTTCATCTACACCATAATATTCAACTCCATTTTAAAGTATTAATCCACACTTCAGTTTCCATGCAATCTGAGTTTTTCAGACTCCATTTTCTATTCTTTGATAGTTATTTCTTAAAAGAACAGTTTTTATTGTATAAATGTTGCCAATGACAGTAAATTGATCAGCCTGATCACAGACAAGGAGTAAGCATTTTAATGGGTAGGTGGTGTATCAGTTGGTCAATATGTTTAAAAAAATCTAAACATTTTAAAAACTGACAAGATAATTATTGATTACAAAAAACGCCAATTCTCTTTGAAAGTACTGCTTTTTGTTTTAATGTGTGTAATATTTTGTAAGGTAGTTTGTACTTTAATATCTGTTTTGCTTCTCTAGGTACTGCACTTTGGATTCATGTTCTGTAAAGCACAGTTTTCCCTTGATTGACCACAAATAAAATCTCATTTTTTTATTTCAACATTTTTCTCTTAAGCATAAAACAACAGAGATGAGACACTCACTCTGCTATATACACTCATGTCTGCCATCTATTGGCTTCTTTTTCCCTTGTGGTTAGCAGATGAAAATTTAGAGTGGCACCAGTATAGAAATACATTTCCAATTATAATTCAAAGTTGCATTTTTTTGTTGTTTCACTAGCTTGGAGAACCAGCATCTACCTGTCCTCAGGAAAATCTGACTGGACCACAGGAAACTCTACCACTTCTCGACAAGGTAAAACTAAGGTATAACGATAAGGGAAGTGAAGGGAATTACCACATCCATAGTGAAAGATAAACGCAAAGACACCCAGTCTTCTCTTAAAATGTTCTATACCTAAAGTAATTTCCCCTGATGCAAAATAATTTCAGAAAAGCAAAGAAATAATCAAACAGTGCAACTTCTTTCTTTATTCTTTCAGTATTATGTACAGTTTATATTCAGTTTGTGTCTTTATTTTTCTTATTTTTTTCTGAAATGAATCTAATTGGTTTGTGTTTAAATATTTTTGGTTACAAAATCTTGTTAAAGGGTAAAAAATGTCATCATTTGCCTTATTGCAGCCTTCACATCAAAAACATCTGCCATTTAAGATGTAAACTTCTTAGAGCTCTGCAAAGTGCACTGAAGTCAATGGAAAGGAGGAACCAAACTAGTGTTTGATAGGATTATAATCCTGCAATGGTATTATAAGTGTCCCTGCATGTTAGGTGAGCATCTGCCAACTATGCTGGACCGATTATTGTAGCTAAAAATGTGACTTGACCTGTGAGGCAGCAGTATAACCATTTAACTACCAGGCCTCAAACAGTCAGACAACAAAAGATGCAGACAGAAGGATAACCACATACAAAATACAACACATGGCCTCAAACTACCAGTAATTAGAACTAACTATACATATACATGATATATATCACTGTGCTCACAGAGTTCTAATCTTGGGGCACACATTGGCCACACCACTAAGCATCTTGGGACTGGCCTATTCCATTGATTGAAGTCTGGCACAGCTGGAATATTTGTGCAGAGGTTTTGCACTTTGTCTTCCATCAAGAAGATGGAATGCCTTGCAAATAATAATAACTCTTTAATTATTATTATTTCACAGGGTCTCACGTGATTTCTGACTCTCTGGTCTCCTATAAGGCTTTTTTTTGACTCTTGGTTGCGGCACATGGCTAATTATGAATACATTCAAATAGTATATGAAATTAACCATTAGGAACTGTGCTGCAGTGAGTGAGTGATCACATGGATCAGTATTATATATCCAGTGGAAGCACTCATAATATTCCAATTATAATCAGCAAATGTAGTCTTCAATTAAAAATACAACATGTTTTTTCTTTTTTTAAACACATGTAATGTGCAAATACATCTGGAGTACAGATTGGAGTATTACATTACACATACATGTAGCAGATCTTACAGTAGCAAGTCAAGTCAAGTTGGGGAGCATGCACTGGTGCAGTGCATTGCCGCACCCACCACACAACGAAACAACTCAGGATCCCGGTTGGCAACCCCCCAGGCAGACACCCGGTCCAGTCCCACCCTCCAGAAATGACCCTTTATCTGACACAACCAGGTGTTACATGGGCAACCCCTTGGCCTGGTCCAGCCACTCGGGTCCCCAACAATGAGGATCCTACGTGCTGGATCCTCTTCGGGGAAACGCGCCACATGGCCATAGTGCCGTAACTGACACTCCCTCACAATGCAGGTAATGTGCATCATTCGGGACTCCATGAGCAACCACTCATTCAACACAAAGTCAAACCAACAGTACCCAAGGACTTTCTGGGGAGACACAGTACCAAAGGAGTCCAGTCTTCATCTCAGGTCACTGGATAGCGTCCATATCTCGCAACCAAATAGCAAGACAGGAAGCACCAGAACTCTAAAGACTTGGACCTTCATCCATTTGTATAGATATCGGGAGCACCACACACCCTTTTCCAGAGACCTCATGAGGCCCCATGCTCTCCCAATCCGTCTACTGACTTCATAGGAAGAGTCACCAGAGACATGAATGTCACTGCCAAGGTAAGTAAACCTCTCAACAAGGTCGACACTCTCTCCGCAGACAGACACACTGCTGATGGCTGTGCCCAAGAAGTCATTAAAGGCCTGAATCTTGGTTTTTATCCAGGACACTCGCAAGCCCAGACACTCAGACTCCTTGCTCAGTCTCTCGAGCACCCTGATCAGAGCCTCCATTGACTATGCGAAGATCACAGCATCATCAGCAAAGTCAAGATCCATGAATCTTTCTTCACCAACAGATGCCACAACCTTGCCCAACACCCAGTCCATACAAGCATTGAACAGAGTAGGATCAAGAACACACCCCTGACGAACCCCGGAATCAACTGGAAAAAACACAGAGGTTCTGCCTCCACTCTGCACAGCACTCACAGTACCAGTGTATGGGCTGCTCATGATATCCAGCAACCTCGAGGGGATCCCGTGAACCCTCAGGATGTCCAACAGGGCAGCTGGATCAACTGATTCGAATGCTTTACGGAAATCGACAAAGGCTGCAAAGAAACTCTGCCAATATTCACGTTTGTGCTCCATGAGAACCCTCAGTGCCAGGATGCAGTCAATGGTTGACTTCTTAGGCATAAAACCAGATTGTTCCTATTGAGGACGACCCTAGCAAGGACCTTACCCAGCACAGAGAGCAGTGTTATATTTGCTGCAATCCAGGTGTTCATCCTTCCCTTTCCAGATAGGGCTGACAAGTCCCGTTTTCCAGTCAGTTGGGATGATGCCAGTCTCCCAAATGGAAGCAAAGATTGCTTGCAATGCCAGGAGGACAGCCTTACCACCAGCCTGGAGAAGTTCACTCCGGATACCGCAGATCCCTGCAGCCTTTCCTCCCCTCAGCTGGTTCACCACCTGTGCAATCTCAGTGAGATTGGGTGGTTCACAGCTAATTGGAGGATCAGCCTCAAGAATCGTGGACCCTGAGATATCCAGCATAAAATAATGGATGGACAAGCAAAAGCTGGAAGATGGGAATAGTTCCATCCCACATACGGGATGGCAGTAGTCCTCATGTGGAAGCCCAGTCGGGACTCCTGCAGGGGTGCTTGCGAGTTGGAGTCTGGAAGTGCAACCCTGTCAGGTTCCCTGGGTGCTGATACAGGGGAGGACCTCACTACTTTCTGTTTGGCCTGGAAGTGCTTCCTGGGAAGACACAACATGGCACTGGAAGCACTTCTGCGTCCGGCTTAAAAAGAAGCCCACTGCCTCACATCTGGGAGTCAGAGTCGGGAGGCAGCGGGCAACACTTAACAGAAGGAAGAAAGGAGGAAAACTGGCTTATTTGGTTGTATTTTGCAAATAAGCTTTGGAAGTGTGATTTGGGCAAAGTGCTGAAGTTTAATAAACATCTTATATTTAAAACTATAAACTGTGTTGGGCTTTACTGTGTCTTGTTTGGGGATCAGTGGTGCCCCCTTGTGGTTACACTGTGTATTATTTCTTACCTCTGAGGACTGCCACGTAGCATCAGCAATACCTGGCCTTGTGTTTTGGCTTTGCTCTCCACTCCTTCTTTACTGGATATTTATTTTCTTGCTGTTGAAACACCTTCATCTAACAATTCTCATTTTTGGAACTATTTAGCATGAACTATGCATCATAAACAATCTAAAGGCCTTTCCCCTCAATGTTAGCTTATTAATGTTCCACAAAAGGAACACCCTAAAAAGGTTACTTAGGGGGAGTCAGCTCTTTTTTTTAATCACCAGAAAATTGTTTAATCTTTTAGCAAATGCTTTTTTTGCATTTAGTGTTTATTTTATGTTATTTATGTAGTCAATTGTTGGACTTTTTTATCCCATTCATTTGGAGAACAGGTAGAGAAACAGACTAAACTGAGTACATCAAAAAAGAAAAAAAGAATTTTACCATACTGTATACATAACACCTAAATGCTATTGTACTACTTTGATAACTGGCAACTCAATAAATAGACTTAAAACAGAAAATTCTCAGTAAGTATTTTTGTGTTTAAACGTCATTAAACATTAACAATTATGATAGAAACTCATCACAAATTAGTTTACTTTTGTATCCAAAGTGAAATGCTGTTCATTTAAATCAAGAAAAATGGTTGCCAATTAACATTGATCTGCCCAATGTTCCTTTTTATTTCTGGTCTACTCTAATTTTATTAATTCTGACATTTTGCATATACATTTAATTCAACTTTTTGAAATGCCCATGTATTAAGTATCAATGTGTATTTTTATTTATGTATGTTTTCTACAGCACTGAACTGTGATTCTGTATTTTGACTGTTTAATGGAAGTAGAAAAATACCACTGCAATTATTTGACTTTTTAAAAAATGTTTATATTTACCAAAACAAGAGTTTAGTTCTGTGCCACTGAGTCTATGTAGTGCCTGTTTGGAATACCATGGCTTCTTGTTTCACCAAAAACAAGAACATATGATATTTTGATGCAGATGAATAGGAGGAGAGTTAAAGAAACACACACACATTGTCTAAAAGACACAGGGTTATAAAATGCAAAAAATAAACATGTTTAAATAAACTGTGCAAAACACATCATATTACACAGATGGTGTTAGGTTCTCTGAAGCGATCAGAATAACTTACTTTTTTCCTGATTTTCTGCACTCTTAACAAAGTCTGCTTGTGATATTAACTGGCAGAACACACACACTGAACCCTTTGCTAAGCATGAGCATGTCCATGGCCCAAACGAGCTCAGGCACAATGGTCACTGCAGTGACTTTATGGTATGACCATCTGGAACCCCAGAAAATCTGTAACTGCACAAAAAATGAAACAGTAACAAGCCCAAAGAAAATTAACACACAAAAATATTCAATTAGCTATGAAGCTTGACATAAGGGTCTGAAAATAGTAATAGAAAACCAATTTTATTTTGCCTTTATCTATATTACTAAACGAAGGTTGTATATATGCATGGATGCCAGACACGCCGAAAGCGCGCGCATGTGCACTGCGCCTCAGCGCCCCAGCGGCTTCCCAGAGTCAGTAGGTGGCGCCCTAACAACACAACACGACCTGTAAACTAAACTTGAGGTAAAGAGTGCACGCCATGTTGTATATATGCACAGATGCCAGAGGCCACAAGCAAGCCGTACACAGTACAACCTCCGCCCGAACGCGACCGCACACACCAGCGCATATACCTCCTTCGTTTAGTAATGTACCCCTCCAAGCCCAGATCCGCCGCCATGGTCACTTCAGCACGCGAATCCGCTGCCATCAGCAAACGAATTCTAGCTAACGACACAGCCATAAAAAAACAAATATGACTCCGCATGGATAAAAACACTAAACGCAGGCACCTACAACGCGCTTCTGAAACAACAGAACCAGATGAGTGACGGCTCCAAAAAGAAACCGCTTTAGTACAAATATATTTATTTAATTAAATGAAAACTTTCCCAGGACGCACCCACCCTCCATGATTTTTCTTACCTCCAAATATCGGAGGGAATAGAAAGTGATTGCCATTCTTAGATTTGCGATTCTTTCGAGAATCGCGGGTTTGCTGGTTTTAACATAAAACTCTTTCTTTCTTTCTTTTTCTTTCTTTGCATAATGGAAGTTTGTAATGATTAATATTCTGAAAGGAAATTTTAATGGTAGCCCTTTAAACCCCCTTCCGTGACTACTTCATTAGTGTTAGAACAGACAATGTAAATTATTTGATGATAAATATGATTATTAGTACAGGATTCAAAGCACTCGTAAGAGACCTGAAGAATGTGCTTTAAATCACACATATGAGAATGCTATTTCAAGGATGAAAATGTTGTTAAAAACTTTGTTGCATTCTACATATTAAAAGTTTGTAATTATTTTGAATCATTAATGTTATCTTGAGCTACATAACATTGCTTCTTGTAACTTTGTAATTTCCCTGTTATTTTTGTAGATACTGAAAGTAGCTGCTGCCTTAAGATATGGACTGCCATAGCTTTGGTTCTTTTTGGAGGTCTCTTAGCTGCCTATAGAGTTGTTGAATACAGGTGGATATTACGTAAGTAGCCTTTTCCTCTGTTGTAATTTAGGAAGTATTTAAATGCTTTTCAAAAGCATTTAAGTGTTCTATTCACCCAAAACATTTAATTTAAAATTAAATCATGAAACTCATTTATGTTTTCAATACTATATTCAACCCATTTCCAGTTCCACAGAGCGAAGAATCATTCAATCTGATTTATGGTCAGTTTCCTAATTTAATATTTTTTCTGCAAATACAGTCATGCTCATAAGTTTACATACCCTGGCAGTATTTGTGAAATATTGGACATTGTTTGGAAAATATAAGTAATCATGAAGAAAGCTTTCCTTTTAATTAGGGAGTGTGCTCAGGCAAAGCAATTTATTATCACATAATTGTGTGTGCCCTTTTCAAATTATAATGACAACTGAAATCACTCATATGGGCCTGATCAAAAGTTTACATACCCTTGAATGTTGGGTACGGTTCACACAGGTTCAGATTAAGGGTGATTAAGGGAAAGTGTTCACAACTGTAACTTTTTTGATTGTAATCAGTGTCTCTGTATAAATAGTCAATGTAAATTCATGCAGAGATGTACTGACTTTGCTGGATACGCAGCCATAGGGAAAGCAAAAGAACTGTCAAAGGACCTGCGAGAAAGGTCGTTGATTTGTATTAATCAGGAAAATGATATAAAAAGATATCTGAAGATCTTATAATGCCTGTCAGTAGTGTTCAAACTCTTAAAAAAAGTGGAAAGTTAGGGGTTCTGTTGTTACCAGGCCACAATCAGGCAAACCAACCGAGATTTCAGTCACAACTGCCAGGATCATTTGTCAAGATGCCAAAAAAACCCCCAGCCATTTCAGCAGAGTTACGGGCTTCTCTGCAAACAAGTGGTGTTGCTGTTTCAAGATGCACAGTAAGGAGGTACTTGAACAAAAATGGGCTGCACAGTCGAGTTGCAAGAAAAAAAAACCCTTTGCTGTGCAATTGCCACAGAACAGCCCACTTACAATATGCAAACAGCACTAGACAAGCCTCAAAACGTCTGGAACAAAGACCTTTGGAGTGACAAGACCAAAATTGAACTTTATGGTGACAACCATAAATGCAAACTTATGACCACAACTGTATATAAAACTAAGTTTTAATGTTGCCAGTTCTCCAATTTAATACATTTTTAAAAATTCCTATGCTGTTATAGACAGCTCTTTGTCAATAATGTTTCTGAAACAAAGTGTAATGTTTTACATTTAAAAATGATAAAAATTTTGACACTTGAAAGTAATGCAACTGCAACTCTAGTTAGTATCATTTAAAAAAAAATCTGTCACAATTTGTGGCAAAAAAACCCTGTGACATTCCACAAAATGAACCAAAAAATGAAAGCATTATTTTTAATGTACTCTTTTACTTTAGAGGTTATTTTTCTAAATATCTAGTCCATGGACTTTGTGTATAACTTGATTCTATTACATATTTTCTGTATGAGTACAGGCATAATGACATCCAGTCAATATGACCGTTGTGATGGACGACCGGCTACAGACTCCGGTCGCCACCCCCAGGCCACCAGGAGGAGCCCTCCGGACAGCATGATCGTGCCCCGAGTTCCAGCAGGGCCTCATGGACTATGTAGTTTGTATACACAGCCCTGCTGAATACCTTGGGGACCACCGGGAGTCGCTGTAGGGGGGCTCGTGGGCTCTTATGTGCCCTATAACCCGGGAGTACATCACAGTCACGTGACAGGAAGGAATGACGTGCTCCCGGGGTGAAGAAAAGGACTGTTTACCCTGACCCGGAAGGAAGACAGACTTGTGGGTTTGGCCAGGAACCACTTCCGGGTCAGGGGATATAAAAGGACTGTGGGAAAGCCCAGACACTGAGCTGAGCTGGGAGGTATGGTGGCGAAGTGTCTGGGCGAGGAGGATTGGTTAGAGAAGAGTATTGTTTGTAGTTATTGTGTTTATGAGCGTGGAGTGGAGGGTGCTTTGTGCACAGTTTATTTATAAAATAAATAAGAATTATACTTTCACCTGGTGTTCAGAGTGGTACCTGAGGGTTCAAGAGGTGGACAAAGCTTCTATCTGTTACACCGTCTTATGTCAGTTCTTGGGCCACAATGCCTTCCATTTATGTAGCAGCAACAACTTGGCATTGTGACCTAGGATGTTGTATGGCATAAATGTGCATGTTCCACCTTTCTTTGAGAACTGAAGGTCAGAGTGTTACTAGTTAGCTTCAAGACTGGCATTGATTGTTATAAAACTCCATTTGTCAACTTTACAGGAATGGCTATATTTCTGTTTTGGTTTGGACTTAGACTTTTTTTAGAATATCCTACAATAGAATTGGGAGGATGAAACGATTGGAAAAATACCACACACTTTATCACTTTGAAATTCACTACTCTCTAACAGATCATGTGAGAAAAACAGAAGGGAAGTGTTGGTGCAAGAGCCAGGAATCAGGACAATGAAAATGAGAGCTATCAGCTGACAATATAACCAGTGGTGTGGTATTTAAATTAAAGATTTCATATATAAAGCCAGCCACTCTGCTGTGGATTGGCACCATGCACAAGGATTGTGCCAAGGTTTGCTGGGGTAGGCAACCCTGAACAGAATAAAGTTGGTTTAAAGATAGTTGGATGTATATACACACTGTAGCTAGTGTGCTCTGACAAATTTCTTATGTCCGGTTAAACCAGACATGGAAGTGTCAGCTAATCAACAACACTGTATTTTACTTATTGTTGTCACAAAAACATTAATCACTCACCATGTAAAACATCTTCTTTCTTTTTGCAGCCAAAACCAATGGTTGATTTGTTTCCGGAGATCTCCAAACCCCTGTGTTCAACCTAAACTATGTTTACTTTTAAACACTTGTATTGTTAGATGTATGAGTGCAACTCTACACATTGTCACACTGTTTAATATATTACTGTGTTTTTCTGCACTCTAGTACTATTTGCTACTATGCAATATATAAAAATAGATCAATGTGCAGCAAATATGCTGTATTCACCAGTGATCATGTTCACCAAATATTTTCCTGTAAATCTGCCCTGGAGCTGGTTTAAATGAATATTTTTTTTACTCTAGCACCCCATGCTGCTTTGCAAGGCTGGTATAACATCACAGAGCTATAGCATAAATGCTCAGAGCTTTCATATCTGCCTACTGTAAGATCATTGCAGAACTGCTTTGGGGATCCGTGATGTCACCACCCAATCAGTGCCTCAGCCTTCCACACTGCATGCAAATAAAAATAAAAAACTTGCAGTATTTTCATCTAAGGGTTACATTAGCTAACTATAATGGGAAAATTATGAGAACTGTCACTGGACATATAACACTGATTCGTTTGTGGAGGCAGTTCACTGCCACCAGGCTAATTTGCATTATAAAACAGGAGACAAGACAAGATAAAGATTTGGGGCTACTTGAGGACAAACCCATTATAACTGATGGAAAAAAATGGCAAAAACAGTTGCTGATGATAATAATAAGGTCTTTTAAAGACAGTAGTCAAATCACACTGATGGTGGCACACCTTAAGAAGAAGACTGACTGGATGGAACTGGGCCAAGGGACCATGACCATGAATTGATGACATTGAAACTGCTGGTCATCTGATGTGTTGGGGAGAAAGGAGAAGAAGCATTAGGCAACAGCACCAACCCTCGACTCTGGTGGAATTACAATCAGACAAGCTTTTAAGTTGTCTCCCAAGTGCACGTTTGTGACAGCATACATAATTAGCCATTTTCCCAGCTACCATCTCATAAAAAGCCTTAAATGAGTCCACCCCTCCATGAAAAAGAAAACATATGCAACTATCTTCTTCATATAAGAAAAAGGTGCAAAGCTTCTACGTTTAGATCAGAAACGAAAAGTCATTTGAGTGACACCTTGTGCCCAGATTTCAGACAATCATTGCACAGATAATGTGTTCCCCAGAATTGGATCTCTGTGAGCACAATGACAGAGTATATGTATTTTTTTAACTTACTGCTAGTGTTTTACCATTTCTTGTATTTTGTTTGTGGTTATAATTCCATTTGCATCTTTTTTATGTGACGCACCATTATAAGCCACTCAAATCTATTTCTGTTCCTCCTTCCCTTTGATTTAATGCATTTCATTGAGTTCAGTGAATTTTCATCGAACTCACAGTGAAGCAAACTCCACAGAGGTTGCTTGAAACTAATAAAGGTGAATGTGAGTTTACATGTGCTTTTTTGTCTAATATGAAAGTCTACTCCATTGAAAATGTAGTTGTTGTTGTCCCTGGACAGTGTCAGGTAACCCAGTGTTTATTTCTCTGAAATGGAAATCCACACTGCTAGACCTGTCTCCACTAAATTTTAAGCAGATTCTCTATTTGTTCAAGGGAACACCATAGGCTATATTTGTTCTGAAATTTTGCTAGTACCCAAATCCAGAGAAGCACTGGACACCCCTGTTTGTTGTATATAATGCTGACATGATGCCATATATTGTATTGCTTGTTGTATTTGCTGTTTTTTGAGGCTATGGCTGTAACTATGAGATACATTCCTAGCGATAATGTCACCTTCCAATAAAACTCAAATTTCAGTTACAGAGAGCGCTGTGATAGATGGACGGCAGCTCAATCCGGCCGGGACGTTCCTGAACTGGAAGAATGGAGGAAGGCAGCTTTTTCAGGACACTGCCTCCCCCAGAACACTAGATGGCAGCTCCCCTGGACAGTAGCTGTGCCCCGGATTCCCTCAGGGCATTCTGGGACATGGAGTCCGCTTTCTCAGCCCTGTTGGGTGCCATGGGTGCAGCCAGGGGCAGCTCATAAAGGACCTGGGGCCTCGTACTTTCCCTACAACCCAGAATTTCCTCGGAGTCAGGAAAACGGAAGCCCACCGTACTTCGGGGCTGCTTAAGGACTGATGATTCGCCGTTTGACCTGGAAGAGCACTTCTGGGTCAAGGAATATATAAAGGACTGGTGGAGACCCAGTAAGGGAGTTGGAGTTGGGAGGGAGAGTGACAGAGCTGCTGGGAGGAGAGGAGGAAATGTATTGCATTGATTTGTGGTGTATTTGGTGGATGTGGTGCTTTGGAGGCACTATATTTAAGAAGAATATTAAAATCTGCTTAGTGCTTTTAAACTTGTATCCGGAGCATCTGTCTGTTGGGTTTCACGGGGCAACAGCGCCCTCTAACGTCCACAGCGCTTTGCTCAGAACTCATGTTGTTTACTGTCTGTTATAGTTATGTTAAGTATTTTATGTACTTGTATCTCAAGTTTGCTATTTGTATTTCCTTGATATGTACAAAGGGATAGAAACACACCAAATAACATTATATTACTGTTAGCTATCACAGATATTGACTAAATTCTATTAACTATTATTTTTCATTAAACAGTTGTTATTATGATGTGACCCTTTAATTTGTCTGCACAGTCTATTACAAATAAAGTAGATCATATAGCATAAGATTACAAATGCATTGCCATTAATTATTATTTACTGCTGGGATAATTAATTTACAATTTCATTAACACAAATAAAGTAGTACATATGTTAAAGAAAATAAATTTCAGCAATAGCAGCCTTTGCCAACAGTTTCTGGAAAGCATTAAGCACATGTGTATCTTTTACCTCTTAGAGAGTCACTACTGGTGAGCACGCCATGATTCCATCCTCTGATTATCTTTATAAGTTATGTACATGTAAACAGATTGGGATGCAAACTGAACAAAGTTTTGTTTGCACAAATGTTACTATGTTTTATTAGAAATTATTTTAAAAGTAGCATAATCTTTCCCTTTAATCATTCCTTATACTTGTGTAGGTCATAAAAGTAACTATTTCTTTTGTTTTGTTTGTAGAAGTGGGTCCAAACATCAGCCAGAACATAACCGAGGCCCTGGGTATGTTGATCTGTTAAAGAGATTCTTCAAAACAAACCATGAAAACTCCACCCAGCAGCCCATTTTCCCACATTACAGAAATCCAGACTGCCACAGTTAGTCTTGGCTGTAAGGCAGGAACAAACCATGGACAGAATGCCTGGCTCATTCCTACAGTTTTAAACCCACTAATACTAAACTAAGATGGAGTAGGTTTAACTTTGAACGTTTCCAAAGGAATGAAGCAGGTACCACAGAAAAGCAACAGATAAAAGTATGTTATAAAAGGAAAAGACATATAGAGTGATATGAAGATTAACGATAGAATGTCAAAGTATAGACATACAGTATATTCATGTGTGCAAAAAACTTAAATATAATTTAACTTAAAAAGACCATATCATGAAGGGATGAATCAAAAATGAAAGCATACTACTAAATGAAAAACAGAGAGTGAAGGAAATCACCCTCCAGCATGGACAGCATTTTGCTATATATTCATCCACTATACAAAGTTAGACCTCTTACAATTTGTACAATAATTAATAAGAAAATCTGTATGAACAGAATGGCTAGTGTTACATTTGGCTAATTTTACCAAGTTTATAGAAAAGGTCTTTAAATCAGATGAACAGTTATCTGAAAGTTAAGAAAACCTAACTGTTCCTTAATCTTATCATTGGAAAAACTAAAAGTATTTTTCCACAGAACAGACATATTAGAGTGATGAAAACAGGACAAGCTTTAAATCAAATATACACAATAACAATATATATATTCAAAGATGAAGAGGATAAGCTGCAGTAAAATATCACCAAAGCAAAAGGGGCAAGTACCTTAGAAGAGCAGCATATAGAAGTACAATGTAAAATGAGAAGTATCAGAAAAATGAATTACAGAATGTCAAAGCATACTGCACGCTGGCGTGTTCATCTTGAGGTGCCTACCCCTTCATTTAGGCGATATTTGAGCACTGGTTAACCCTTTTCTTTTTGCATGAAACAGTAATTGTATAAAAAAGTGTAGGCTGTTTAACATGAGATGCACGTGTTTAGGATGGGGGAAGAAACTGAAGTACCTGTAGATGGTGGCACATAGACATGGACAAAAATGTACACTCCACCCATACAGGGATCTGGCCGAGACTTAAGCCATATTTTCTTTAGATCTGATGCAGCTGCACAAAACCTCAGTGCCACTGTGCTCTAATCGGAAAGAAACAAATTCTTGAATATTAATGACTTAATTATTCTCTAACTCCTTAAATCTGCTAAATACAGGAATACTGTTTGCATCTATTCATTTGTAAGAGAGTATTTTTTACTTATTAGAGAGACAGATGAAAGTACAAAAAAGTAATTAATGGTAGGTTTCTATGAGAATAACAAATCAATTTTAACAAAATCGTTTCTGCTTAAAGAACATTGTATATTATACATCAGCATTTTGAAATCACTTCCAAGAATTATAGTTTAAATCTTATTTCTGTAATAGAACACATTTTAATACCTTTGGAAAAATAAAAATAAATACATGTAATAGCAATAAAAAACTAGATTTAGGTGTAGTGGCATCTTGGGTCACTTTCAAACGTTGAACCCGGTACATTGATGGGATTTTCTCTTACACACTCTTTCAAACATAACCCAAGAGGGAGGCAATCCTGGGAGCAAACCCTCAAGTTAGTCACATCTTTATCATTCGTCATTTTCCAACCTGCTTAATCCAGATCAGGGTTGCAGATGGGCTGGAGCCTATCCCAGCTAGCATAGGGTGCAAGGCAGGAATAAACTTTGAACAGAGCTCCAGTCCACTGCAGGGCGAATACACATACACACGCCAAGCACATGCTAGGTCCAATTTAGCCTCACCAGTTCACCTAAACTGTATGTCTTTGAACAGGGGGAGAAAACCCATGCAACATGGGAACAACATGCACACTCCACACAGGAAGGATCCAGGACATGAACCCTGGTCTCCTTACTGCAAAGCTACCATGCAGCCCAAAGCCATTTGTATGAATTTTAAAAATAGTGGTCCAAGTTCCTTTCCTTAAAAAGTCTCCCATATTAGTAATTTATAATGTGCCTCATTAAAGATGTGAATATGCTGTATCCTAGTGAGTAAAAGCATTTTCATTTACAGTTGCTGCACACCAATCACTACACCATCCAATTTCCAACCCCTAACACTGCAGTACAACCTGTCCCATCAGAGCCCAAGTTAGTACATCCAACGTGGAAATTTAGCTTATTACAAATGTACTGCACATGGGTTTCTCTCTCTGTTTTTTTAACAACTTACTTCATTAACTTACCCAAGATGCCCTTTAAGATGACTTGTCTATGGTTACTAATGCCTACCTAATCGAGTTTTAAGTTAACATTGTAATGTCTGCTACCTTCTTCTCTGAAGGTATTTAATCAACTTACAGTGATTTATTTCATTTATATATATTTATATATACTGTATAATCACAAGCTTTAGTGAGTACTCTTAAGTAAATGGCATAGCAATGTTTTCAAGTTTAGCCCATTAAGAGCATTCTCTCAGTTATTGTTGAGTATTTCTTTAATATTCTTTGTAGTTACTGAGAGTATTCCAACTTCACCACAGATAAAAACATGAAAATACAAATTAAAAATGTGTTTTTCTTTTTCGCTACTTATTATTTCTAATTTGGTGTTTTTCACATGTAGCACAGTGGTTAGTGCTACTTCCTCACAGATAATGAGTCTTTGATTTGCACTTTTTCGTCGTGTCTGCATTGATTTCCTCATGTTACTCAGGTTTTCAAGCTGCATTGCACAGACATAATAATAATAATGATAGGTTAATATAGTAATAATAATATGTTAATATATTTATGTCATGTTGTGTTGTCAAAACATTTCATCACATCCTGGACCCTCCTCTTCCTGCTAAAATAATGAAAGAGCCTACCAGGGTTGACCCTCATGTGCAGTGATATTCATCTCTCTATCTGGCTTTGCAATTTTTAATACATTTTAAAGCACTGCACTAATGCTGTAGAAATATTTGCAAGCCTGATATTTAAATACTAATAACATCAAATAAAGTAAGAATAGTGCACTGTTTATAAGACTGATTAAAATAAAAACTACAAAGGACCCTGGGACTGAACTTGTGAACCACTGCTGTAATGTGGTCTTAAGTCCCATGGTTCGTACTAGAGTTAAAAATATTGTATATTGTTATACAGCTGCTGTTTCTTCCTTAATCTTCCATAATTTCTTTCTTACTTGCTTACTTATCCACCACTCATTTTTGAAACCTCCCAGTCCATTTATACTTCCATTAAACTAGTCCTCTGTTGTATTAAATACACATTTAAGCAAACCCAATTATTACTCAGACATTTCCACAAAGATTTTGCTGCAATTGATCAGATTTCACCTCACTGAAATTAAGTTTAATAGTTTTAGTTTTTTGCATATTTCTTCTGTCAAAAACACTGTGAAGTTTATTTTATTATGATCACTAGATTCTAACACTTCAATGTTCTTTATTTTTAATGATAATTTATTATTATAGAATATAAAGTCTTGACAAAGTCCTTTCTTCATTAAATTAGAAAACAATCACTGCTTACATTGAGGCACTTTTTTTCTGTGCTCCAGTATTTATTGATTTGTACCAAATTTATACTCATGGAAAGAGGAATACAACCTTATCTGGAATATGAAAGTGACACTTACAGTTTATTTAGTTTCACAAAAGCAAAAAAAAAACAGTTAACATAGTGCATATGGAAAGAGGCCTTAATTCAAATCTTGGGTCACAGGAAGTGTATGGCTACAGTTTGTTTTTTGTGCATTTCAGAATGTTACTAGGAGCAAAAGAGAGGACAGTTGGCATGCTGCAGACAGGTTTTTCATGTGCCAGCATTGCCAGACACAATTTAATAAGCCCCTTCACCATGTCTCGACTGCAGGCAAGGCTTCAGCAGACTGACAGAAAGGATGGCTCAAGGATGTCCAAGATTTGGTCAACCTTGAGTGACCACACCACAGTTGCACTGACACATCAGACTGGAAAATCATTTCAGATCTGCCACATGTACTGCTGCTGAAACCATTGGTAGACACAATGTCCACATCTGTATCCATCAAACTTTTACAGGCCCTCTGCGCACACTGTCTATATGACATGACCCTACAATAGGACAGTGTCATCCCACACACAACTTCTGTGGTCAAGCCTTCCTGAGTAATGAATTCTGGTGCACAAGCGCTGTCCTGGTATCTCCTGCCTATAAATTCATAGCGCACAATCTGGGATATCTTGAATTTCAACAGCTACTGTCTGTCAATGGTGAGTAGCTTTGTGAGATCATTTTTCAGAAATTGGATAAAATTCAGAGGCTCATTGACTCTGTGGACCTGAGATGATTACACAGTATCTGAAGATCTGTAGGATCATAGTTGTTAAAATTCATAAGTACTATTCCTTCCGGCTTTTATTATGTACTGTTTTGTTTTACTGTTATTCTCATTTGTTAATTTTTATTTTTACAATGAAATTAGAAATTTCAATCCAAAAACTGTTGAGTTTATTTCTTCCATCAGTTTATATTGTACTAATTAAAAATCCCCAAGTATTACAAAGTTCCATTTAAATTTTACTTCTATTTGTTGAAGTTGTCATATATGAATAATGTGTGAATGACCATTCCTGCAGTTGTATATTCAAACCCTTCTTCTATGTTAAAATCTCTCTTTTATATAAAAACTAGGGGGCTTCCGGATACACACTTTTAAGATTGTTTTTTCTTTGAATTGTTGCTATTTCATTAGTTTCACTTTTTTTTTCAAAACTTCTGTAAAAACAATATTTGTAATCTTGCGAGTCCCAATATGCTGAATCTTTTTAATGAGGTCAGGATAGGTTTCTCTGTTTGGAATTTCAGCATACTGTAGACAAAACGATCTATATCATCAGCATTTAATAATTTTTTTTTACAAAGTAACAAAGTAAGTAGAGTTCTGCATTGGACTCCTGTCTGTAAAGTCGTGCTATTTTCCTCTCACAGTTCCAAAAGTACATGGGTTTACCAAGGTGATACCCCAGCTTTTGTCTAGGTTTTTGTACAAGGGCTAGACAGAACATTTTTGACTCCTGGGGTAAATTTAGGTTTTTAAATAAGCAGACAGATAAATATATATACATTAACAAAGTAACCAATAAATTCATGTGCGGTAAGCTCCGTTTTTGAAATTCTCAAGATTCTTTATTTGTCACATGCATAGTTATACAGGACAACACGCAGTGAAATGCATCCTGATCCGCTTATCAAAAACTGTGCAAAGTTAGAAGAATATCAGTTAGATTAACAAAAAGTCATAGATCGAAAGATAACAGTATAGTAGAACATAATAAATAAGTACAATTATGTGAATAAAGTAGAATTAAGTGTTATGGTGCAATAGTGTAGTAGTTATTGTGCAAAACCAAAGTTAGACTGGTGGATAGTTAAATGAGGCAGTTTGTTTGTTTGCGCTACTGCGATCTTTACTTTTTTATATTTTCTAATTTTCCTACTTTCATATCCTTTAACTTTCTCCACATGTTTTTTTTTTTTTGTTTTTTTTTTTGAGCCTTCCTAATTTCCCTGGTTTCATAATCTCTAACCTGCTCTGCATGTGTTTAGCGCCAACGTTTGTAAACATCTCTATGAAGTTCTACTTTGTCTTTTACTCACTGTCATTTAATTCTGAGCCGGATTGGACGTGCTTTTTTTTTCAATTCCACTTGTTCCGGGCTGATAATTACTTTCCTTATTTTCTGAATTTGCACCTCGATTATTCTTTTTTGCTCTTTTTTCTGTCCAACGCATTTGAGTCTCTTTTCTCCGTGCTTTTCTTTCTTCTTTGTTTAATCGTCGACATTTCATTTCTACCCTATTCATTTCATTTCCACTGTATTGACCTTATACACTTTATATGCACTGAGAGCCCTGGAGCTGTGTGTGCTGCATGACTGCCTTTACACTACTGATTTGTTTTTTTTGATATTGCATGTAAGTAGGGTGTGTCTTGCAAGACTCTCGTTCTATGTTCCCATGAGACGCACCGTGGCAGGTCTCTTTCGTCTCGCGGGTCTTTAAATTATCTTTCGAGAAAGATCACGTATCGTAGACTATCAGGACAGGGGACAGGATTTCTTTTTATAATAGATAGATAGTTTTACTCTCCTTTTTTAGTAAAAACAAAATATAATGTATCATGTACACTCTAAAACTAGTAATTGTCTGTTTCCCTTTTTTATGCTAATTAAATTTAACCTAAATGCTCCTATGGTTTGCTACCCTTTACTGTTTACTGCAGATGATTTTTATTAGGTGAGTGGTCCATAAATTATGCTAATCAAGATTAACCCAAGGGAATAACCAGATTTGGCCAAATGTACTGCTGGTGTCAAGTGCTTACATACCATAAGTAAGATCCAAAGCTAACCCGCCAAGAAAGCTGGTAAGGAAAGTTTAAATAGAGGCTTTATTTTGCTTTGCTGCTCAGTCTACACTAATCTGTTATTGTCCATAAGTCAGTCTACCTTCTTAGATTACTTACTATATCTAATTTTAGGAATAGCCTTCTATTCAAGATTAGTTCCTGCCTTCCTCTCAGTGCTGCCAAGTTAGCATCATTCTCACCATTATGTTTGTTTAGGAAAAATGGGTTTAAAAGTGACTGGATGAACAGATTATTTTTTCATAATTTATCTGAGGGGAATATTTCAGAGCTTGTCTGATTATTTACTAGGCATTTTCATAAGGGAGTAATTGTCTTTCTTGTTTTTAGGAACCTGTTAAGCTAAGATTATTTTATGTTTTACTTCATGATATTACCATAACAAGGCTAGATACATAGGAATAAAAAAACTTGCACAAACATATACAACAATTACAGCAGAAATCCCCAACATCCTCCATGCAACCATTTCAACAAAACACGTATACAATTAGCTTGAAGAATTTGTGTGGATCATGGATCTTGTAGCTAGCTTTGCAAGTAAGTACTGTTATGTAATGTGGTAGTTCTGGCCTTGATTGATTAAAACTGTTTACTAAATGAATTTTTTTTTGATTTAGTGATTTTTAAACCTTATTCACCATATACAAATTCTTGTATTTCGAATTTGTCATTTTTTTTGCATTCCCCAACTTACTCTCCAGGGAGTTCTGAGGGTAGGGTCAGCTATTTGTACAGCACCCCAGGAACAAGTGCAGGTTAAGGGCTTTGCTCAAGGGCCCAACGGAACAGCATTCCTTCAGTCGCTGTCAGGATTCAAACTGGCAGCCTTCAAGTCCTGATCTGGGGGTGGGTGACACCTTTACATTTTAGTTCGGAACAGTAGAGTATGCCCAAAATGTAGGTGGAGGAAACCATTACTTAAATATGTGGTGCATCTAACCCTCTCTTGCTTTCTACACTTGTGTGTTATCCTCAGCATTGGTGTTGTCATACTAAATAGGTGGACAAGGTCAAAAAATTTTCAAGAAAATTTTGCTTCCTGAGGCACTCTGTTTCAGAGAGAACTGTCCTTAATGAGCTATCATATTACAGTAATTGTGGTGCTGATAATTGTAAACTATTATACCATCACTGAATATTTTTTTGCATATTATAGCATTTTCACCCTTTAAACAAGAAATAAAACAAAATTTTGTGCAACATTTATTAAACATAGTCAGGTGATTCAGAAAGCCAAGCAACTGAATTTCAAAAGACTTCACTGAATCACTTCTAATACTGTAATAATTAATGGTTGCCAGTCCAACAGCCCACAATCATCCCACAAATTGCTTGAAACAGCCTATGCAGAATTTTCATAATCTTTGTTCAAAAGATTTTAAATAAAAAATTGTAGTTTTGTAAAAGCTTTTGAACAATCTGACCTGCAAAACTAAAGTTAGGCTTTTGTTGTGTTGATGTTTTAGAATTCTGCTTTAGCTACTTTCACCTCTGAAATGCAAAAGGTCATAATCTTCCCTAAAGTGTAGATTCTTGGTAATGGCTTCATTATAATAATTAAGCCCATTTCCAGTTCTCTTTATTATTTTTTTTAACAAAAAAACTTAGTTGTACTATTCAAATTTCTATTTAGATGCACTGAATTCAGAATGTATTTAGATATCACACTTTCTTCACACTTTATTGTGTTGTAGATTTAATCATAAAAGGATAAGTTTGCCATTTTTGCCCATGAACCTACATTCAATAACCCATAATGACAAAGTGAAAACATCATTTCAGAAATGTCTGCAAATTTATTAAAAACCAAAAACTGAATCCACTGTACTTTCAGATAATTGAATAAGGAAGAACCCTGTAATGCCCCTTTCTAAAGATACAGTACCTCTCAATGGAGGTTAGGGTGGATGCAACTTAGCAACAAGGGGAACTGAAAAGAATTCAAGTCAAGGTGTGATCAGCTTATTTATCTACTATAAATACTGTATTTACAGGATATCAAGGAAATATAAGTGAAGAAATACCATGGAGAAAATTTAATGATCGTTTGTATTATTTTGAAAAGAATAATAAACTTAAATGGGAGGCTGCAGCTGAGTTTTGTCGTAAACACAAAGCAACATTAATAGTATTCAGAGAACAAAATGATTGGGTAAGATAACATTAAGGAAGATCGATGTTTAATAATAGTCTCAGATTTCTGCAAAGATGTGCTGTTTAATTTAAGAAATACATTTCTTTGTCAGGAAGGAAATAAGGAATTCATTTCAAATCACTCAGTTGGCAGCATTTGGATTGGATATACAAGAGAACCTGGCAAAACGTGGCACTGGGTCCATGAAGCCAAAATAAATACAGCAAGGTAAGTCTAATAAGGGTAGTAAAAGCATACTGTATTCTGTAAAAATGGCTAGTTATTTTACAGCCTCTTTAGTATTTAATCTTATATTTTTAAAATATGCACTAAGGTGTTGTAGTCAGATTTATTTAAGCAAGATTGTTGTTTATTAGAAAGATGTAAAATTAATTTTATTTAGTAACTGTGTTCATTAGTATTATTCAGACAATACACAATAACAGTATCATATTAATTTGCTGTATCAGACTTGCTGACTCTCTAGAAGTGCTACTGAACTTTATTACTTTAATCTAATAGCCAACATTTTTGTTTCACTTCATGATTTTCTTGACTGACAAAGAATCAGGCTTTCATCTAGTGTAATTTTTATGTAAACACGCAAACTTTGCCTGTGTGTCACATTAAAAGCTAGTGTTATGTATTAGACTTAGAAACGTAGAAACCAGGAATACATGTAAGAATGAAGACGGTCAAAAAAATGAATATTTTATTGATATCTCTTAGATCAAAACTTGTATGAACTGTGATGTGTTGCTTAGCAGGCAAGAACTACCATGGATGGAAGAGTGGCAAAGTACAGGGAGAGGTCTCAATGAGCCCTAGAGCAGTGTTTCCCAACTTTTTATATGCCCCGTAACCTTACAAAATGTTTGATTTATATTTGCACCCACTACAAAAGTATTGTCACATATGAAGGTGAAGAACTGAAATTTCTCATTTTTAAACCATAAATAGAACCACATACAGTGCTGCAGGTGAACAAATGGAACTAAATAAAATAAGTTTTTAACTCAGTGCATAAAATTTAAATATAAATTGAGCAATTTACCTCTATAAATCTCCATCATCTTGTAAATGTGTCCCTGTGAAGCTTAGACACAAGATTGACAATCCGAGGGTTGGGGTATTCTGCACAGCATCAAGCTCTGCAAGGAAATGACACACAATCTGTGATCTAGGGGTTTGGGGGATTGGAGACCCCTGTGAAGCTATGGGCACCAGCCTACTGCTAAGCAATGAAACACAGTTGACAAGCTTTGTTCCTCGATAACACCTGCATTGTAGTTAAAAAAAAAACATATGTGTCACACAGTTACTGCCGGGACCGCCAATAGGAGAGTTGGGCTGAGTGTAAGCAGGTGATGTTTCACATCCAATTCACTCCCTCTTGTCCACCCATGGAAAAAATGTCCAACAAACTTTGAAATCAGTGACATTTCATGATCATAGCTTGCACAGAAATCAATGCTAGACCTCTTCCTTCTCTATGGAGCATTGCGGCTCATTCACAGGTCATTAACTAATAAATGATCTGCAAATGACACTGCAAGACACCAATTGAAACCTGAATAAAATCAAAGAATGCACTTCACTCAATTTTGGCAAATTGCAATATTGTCTTTATCTTTGTTGCACCCAGTCAAATACAAACCAGGTTGAGAACTCCTGCCCTAGAGGAAGAAAGAAAGAAAGAAAGAAAGAAAGAAAGAAAGAAAGAAAGAAAGAAAGAAAGAAAGAAAGAAAGAAAGAAAGAAAGAAAGAAAGAAAGAAAGAAAAAGTTTTATGTTAAAACCAGCAAACCCGCGATTCTCGAAAGAATCGCAAATCTAAGAATGGCAATCACTTTCTGTTCCCTCCGATATTTGGAGGGAAGAAAAATCATGGACGGTGGGTGCGTCCTGGGAAAGTTTTCACATAATTAAATAAATAAATTTGTACTACTTCCCATGGGCTCACCACCTATGGGAGGGGCCAAGGAGGTCGGGTGCAGTGTGAGTTGGGTGGTGGCCGAAGGCGGGGACCTTGGCGGTCCGATCCTCGGCTACAGAAACTGGCTCTTGGGATGTGGAATGTCACCTCTCTGAAGGGGAAGGAGCCTGAGCTAGTGCGCGAAGTTGAGAGGTTCCGGCTAGATATAGTCGGACTCACCTCGACGCACAGCTTGGACTCTGGAACCAATCTCCTTGAGAGGGGCTGGACTCTCTACCACTCTGGAGTTGCCCCCGGTGAGAGGCGCCGAGCAGGTGTGGGTATACTTATTGCCCCCCAACTTGGAGCCTGTACATTGGGGTTTACCCCGGTGGACGAGAGGGTAGCCTCCCTTCGCCTTCGGGTGGGGGGACGGGTCCTAACTGTTGTTTGTGCGTATGCACCGAACAGCAGTTCGGAGTACCCACCCTTTTTGGAGTCCCTGGAGGGGGTGCTAGAGGGCATACCTTCTGGGGACTCCCTCGTTCTGCTGGGAGACTTCAATGCTCACGTGGGCAATGACAGTGAGACCTGGAAGGGCGTGATTGGGAGGAATGGCCCCCCTGATCTGAACCCGAGCGGTGTTTTGTTATTGGACTTCTGTGCTCGTCACGGATTGTCCATAACGAACACCATGTTCAAGCATAGGGGTGTTCATATGTGCACTTGGCACCAGGACACCCTAGGCCTCAGTTCGATGATCGACTTTGTGGTCGTGTCGTCGGACTTGCGGCCACATGTCTTGGACACTCGGGTGAAGAGAGGGGCGGAGCTGTCAACTGATCACCACCTGGTGGTGAGTTGGCTTCGATGGTGGGGGAGGATGCCGGTCAGGCGTGGTAGGCCCAAACGTGTTGTGAAGGTCTGCTGGGAACGTCTGGCAGAGCCCCCTGTCAGAAGTAGCTTCAACTCCCACCTCCGGCAGAACTTCGACCACATCCCGAGGGAGGTGGGGGACATTGAGTCCGAATGGGCCATGTTCCATGCCTCTATTGTTGAGGCAGCTGACCGGAGCTGTGGCCGTAAGGTGGTCGGTGCCTGTCGTGGCGGCAATCCCCGAACCCGCTGGTGGACACCGGCGGTGAAAGATGCCGTCAAGCTGAAGAAGGAGTCCTACGGGACCCTTTTGTCCTGTGGGACCCCGGAGGCAGCTGATAGGTACCGGCAGGCCAAGCGGAATGCGGCTTTGGTGGTTGCTGAGGCAAAAACTCGGGCGTGGGAGGAGTTTGGGGAGGCCATGGAGAATGACTTTCGGACGGCTTCGAGGAGATTCTGGTCCACCATCCGGCGTCTCAGGAAGGGGAAGCAGTGCAGTGTCAACACTGTATATGGTGGGGATGGTGCGCTGCTGACCTCGACTCGGGATGTTGTGGGTCGGTGGGGGGAATACTTCGAAGACCTCCTCAATCCCATTAACATGCCTTCCAATGAGGAAGCAGAGCCTGGGGACTCAGGTGGACTCCCCCATCTCTGGGACTGAGGTCACCGAGGTGGTCAAAAAACTCCTTGGTGGTAGGGCCCCGGGGGTGGATGAGATACGCCCGGAGTTCCTCAAGGCTCTGGATGTTGTAGGACTGTCTTGGCTGACACGCCTCTGCAACATCGCATGGGCATCAGGGACAGTGCCTCTGGATTGGCAGACCGGGGTGGTGGTCCCCCTCTTTAAGAAGGGGGATCGGAGGGTGTGTTCCAACTACAGAGGGATCACACTCCTCAGCCTCCCTGGAAAAGTCTATTCAGGGGTCCTGGAGAGGAGGGTCCATTGGATAGTCGAGCCTCGGATTCAGGAGGAACAGTGTGGTTTTCGTCCTGGTCGCGGAACAGTGGACCAGCTCTATACCCTTAGCAGGGTCCTGGAGGGTGCATGGGAGTTTGCCCAACCAGTCTACATGTGTTTTGTGGACTTAGAAAAGGCATTCGACCGTGTCCCTCGGGGAATCCTGTGGGGGGTACTCCGAGAGTATGGGGTACCGGCCCCCCTGATAAGGGCTGTTCAATCCCTGTACGATCGGTGCCAGAGCTTGGTCCGCATTGCCGGCAGTAAGTCGAACCCGTTTCCAGTGAGAGTTGGACTCCGCCAGGTCTGCCCTTTGTCACCGATTCTGTTCATATCTTTTATGGACAGAATTTCTAGGCGCAGCCAGGGTGTTGAGGGGGTCCAGTTTGGTGGGCTCAGGATTGGGTCACTGCTTTTTGCAGATGATGTTGTCCTGTTTGCTTCATCAGGCCGTGATCTTCAGCTCTCTCTGGATCGGTTCGCAGCCGAGTGTGAAGCGGCTGGGATGAGAATCAGCACCTCCAAATCCGAGACCATGGTCCTCAGCCGGAAAAGGGTGGAGTGCCCTCTCAGGGTTGGTAGCGAGATCCTGCCCCAAGTGGAGGAGTTCAAGTATCTCGGGGGCTTGTTCACGAGTGAGGGAAGAATGGAGCGTGAGATCGACAGGCGGATCGGTGCGGCATCCGCAGTAATGCGGGCATTGCATCGGTCTGTCGTGGTGAAAAAGGAGCTGAGCCGCAAGGCGAAGCTCTCAATTTACCAGTCGATCTATGTTCCTACCCTCACCTATGGTCATGAGCTATGGGTAGTGACCGAAAGAACGAGATCGCGAATACAAGCGGCTGAAATGAGTTTCCTCCGCAGGGTGTCTGGGCTTTCCCTTAAAGATAGGGTGAGAAGCTCAGTCATCCGGGAGGGGCTCAGAGTAGAGCCGCTGCTCCTCCGCATCGACAGGAGTCAGATGAGGTGGCTCGGGCATCTGATCAGGATGCCTCCTGGACGCCTCCCTGGTGAGGTGTTCCGGGCACGTCCAACCGGGAGGAGGCCCCGGGGAAGACCCAGGACACGCTGGAGGGACTATGTCTCTCGACTGGCCTGGGAACGCCTTGAGATTCTCCCGGAAGAGCTAGAAGAAGTGGCCGGGGAGAGGGAAGTCTGGGCATCTCTGCTCAAGCTGCTGCCCCCGCGACCCGACCTCGGATAAGCGGGGGGACAATGGATGGATGGATGGAATTTGTACTAAAGTGGTTTCTTTTTGGAGCCGTCACTCATCTGGTTCTGGTGTTTCAGAAGCGCGTTGTAGGCGCCTGCGTTTATTGTTTTTATCCCTGCGGTCTCGTATTTGTTTTTTTATGGCTGTGTCGTTAGTTAGAAGTCGTTAGCTGACGGCAGCGGATTCGCATGGTGAAGTGACCATGGCGACGGATCCGGGCTTGGAGGGGTACATTACTAAACGAAGGAGGTATATGAGCTGGTGTGCGCGGTCGCGTTCGGGCGGAGGTTGTACTGTGTACGGCTTGCTTGTGGCCTCTGGCATCTGTGCATATATATAACATGGCGTGCACACTTTACCTCAAGTTTAGCTTACAGGTCGTGTTGTGTTGTTTGGGCGCCACCTACTGACTCTGGGAAGCTGAGGCGCAGGAAAACAGGCAGTGGACATAATGCCTTACATTTTTCTATGTCCCATGCTTATTCATGTATTGCCTGAAGGTTCATAGGCTGGGCACTGGTGAGGAATAGAGAAGTGCAACTGGTAGGAATTGGTAAATATTTCATCAAAATGGCAGCAACAGAACTGAAAACAAAACAGCAAAATGGTTACTTGATGAGGTCAATGTCATAATCAAATTATAAAAAAAAAATAAAAATTATCAAGCATCACAAAAATAAGAACATGTTTGATGACTAGAGGGTTGCAATAGTTTTTTCCAATCCACAAGAAGAGAGACAAAATTGATCCCATTAAATACAGACCAATAGTCCTTATTTCTATTCCATAAAAAAATAAAACATTTAAAAAGAAATCCAGTAAGTTACAAGACTAGCTAAAATACCATAATAAATGACAGGCAGTGTGTGTTTAAAAAAGACAGATTCTGGCAAACTGACCTGTTTTTTGAACTGGCAGCTGCGGCAGTAGGCAAATGCAAATATACAACAAAATGTGTGTTATAAATTTAATTTTTATTATTTTTTCTTGCTGAAGATTAATGCTAAAGCTAGTGGCTATTGTCATCACAACTAACTTACAAAACTGGACTACAAGATAGTTAATTGTTCAGAGGCAAATAGTACATATAAGAGGAGAATATTCTATATACTGTAGGTATTGTCAACAGTGGAGTTTTTTACATGCCTGTCCTTGGACTTTTTCTAGTTTATATGATAGGTTTATATTTTTATATGATATTATTGTGCTGTGTACAGAATACAGTGAAATTCTTTCTAGAATACAGTATTCTAATTGACATGTTACACACAGCACGATTACTGAGCATAGCTGCATTACCATAAAACTGACTTCTTTAACTGAAAAATCTCAAAAAACACTTTTGTCATTAAGAGACGCAACAGAATAAGGAAACCATTCAGCTACCTGCAGACAAAAAAAGAAAATGTATTTGTCCACTGCAGGCGAAAGTCAATACATTAAGAAAATTATTTTAAAATATTACTATTAAACATCATTTACAGACAATTTTTGAATGGACTCGACACCTTGTCTGGTATGACTTAAGTATCCCAATTAATGATATTGTTATTATCTTGTTTGTTTTGAACTTTCCTGTATTTTCCTTTGCTCCTTTTTGGTATTTTGTAGTCATTTCTAATGTTTAATTTTAGTTTTTGTCATATCTCAGCCAGGGCTTGTCCTCTGCCTGGGATTCAAGTTCTTGTGTAATGTCTCTTTTCTTCATTTTTGATTCTTTAATTTATGTACATAATGTTCATTCTTTATTTTTGGTTTTCCTATGTTTATATGTAGCTTGTGTTATGTACCATGTGTTTTAGGGGTGGCTCCCTAAGCGGTTGGGCCACCTGTCTATCACTGCCAGGAACTGCCCTCCACCCTATAATTTAGAAGGCCTTCCATAGTTCCTGGTGGTTCATTTCAAATGCGCTAGGGAATGGATTGTTTACTTATGTGCTTATTATGATTTTCCGGATTTTTGAAACCTTTGCTGTCTTTTGACCATTCTTTAAAGCCCTCTAATCAGGATTTTGATGGTAATCCCCCCTAGTGGGTAATTTTGGAAGTATTTATGAGACAGTTTTATTTTCATTTTAATTTGTTGGATTTATTTCATGTATTCCCACAATGCCATTTTATTTTTTACAAGATTTTGTTCAATTTACCCTCTGTTAGTCTGGATCAAATTTTGAAATCAATTTTTTACCCACTTTTACCAAACCGATTTCCTTCAAACTTTGCATGTATGCTGATATCCGGTGACAATGCAATATTTCATCAGTTTTGACCTAGGATCTGTATGTTAATTACATCAAATTTAAATTTCTCATTTCTTTATATTATTTTTTTTAGCAAATACACACATATATATAGTGCTTTTAGCCAACAACCATATATGAATTAGCAGTGTTGGTCAAGTGGTTAGCATGTTGGACTTTCGATCAAATGGTTGAAGGTTCAAGACCAATGTAGACAAAATTAATTAAAAAAAATCATTTTTATTAATTGATATTAAAGTTTTGTCAAATTGATCCATCCATCCATCCACTCTCCAACCTGCTGAATCCGAACACAGGGTCACGGGGGTCTGCTGGAGCCAATCCCAGCCAACACAGGGCACAAGGCAGGAAACAATCCCGGGCAGGGTGCCAACCCACCACAGTTGTCAAATTGATTCAGTAGGCAAATTAAGCAGCATTGGTGCTTAGTGTGTTGAATGTTTACACGATTTTACTCTATTTGCCCTCTCTGTTTGTCTGGGTCAAATTTTGCAATCAATTTTTTACCCACTTTTACTGATTTGATTTCCTTCAAACTTTGCATGCATGTTGATCTCCAGGGACAATGTAATATTTCATCAGTTTTGACCCGGCATCAGTACGTTAATTACTACAAATTTAAATTTCTTGTTTGCTTATATTATACTTTTAGCGAAGGTTCAATACCAATAACCATTATCCTACACACTTTAATCAACTTGTATATGATGTGTCATTTTCTTTCAATAGTTAAGCTGGGTAGAATTTTCACTTTAATGAATCTATGCATTTAAATTGAATTAAATTAACTCTTTTATAGGTGCCCCACAATTTTATTTTTTGGCACGTATGACCAAGAAAATCTTAGTACAAGAAAAACAATTTTTCTTTTACTTTTTAGTACATTTTTGAATAAAATAGATAGAAATAGTGTCACTTAAAATATATATATTTATTATGGGTGCCATCATTTTGTGGATTTTTGTTTGTAGTTTCTGCCACATTGCTATGATAGAATGTTTGTAAGTGAGCAACGTGTGATGTCCATAAACATCAGCATTATGGATTTCCTGGTTGTCCAAGATCAAGGATACAGCCAGACTTTCTAGTGTGTTATCTTTGTTGGTTTAAAGTTCTAGGTATTTGATTCCTTGCTTTTGGCTTTTGCTTTATGACAATGATTTGGATTACCATGTTAGTTTTGGTACTTCAAGTTTTTGTTTTCCCAGTGCCTAACCTTATATTCTGAGACTATGTTTCATATCCTGATCCATAATAGCAAAGTACTACTGGATTTTTCCATCCCTTGCATATTAATATTAATTTTGGTTTGCTTAGTAAATGCTTGTAGATGACACTGCAAACTGAAGAGACAGCAGACACTGAGGTGACAGCAAAAATAATTCAAAAAACCCTAACACTCTTCAGAACTGGGCAAACATTTAGGAAAAGCTATTCTACCAAAATGCTGCATGCAGGCAAAAGAAGCATTAATTATAACTACAAGATGGGTGGCACTGTGTTGCAGTAAGCATCCTCTGAAAAGATTTAGAAGTTAGATTGACAATAGCATTTAAATCAAAGTATATAACATCTGGAGTTCTGGTCTAAAAAGGTGTGTTAGCACTAGAAACTGTACAGAGTAAAACAACTGAGTACAATTCTAGAGCCTGAAGTTGAAGCAAATCTCGGGGAATTAAGTCTTGAGCAGAGAAGACTACATGGGGCCCTAACCCAGGTCTTCACAATTCTCAAGGGCATTGAATGAAATTGATGTATTACAATTATTTCAATCAAATAGTGAATTGCATACTCAAGGACATCTTTAACACTCTTAAGGGTAGTGTTTCCTGCTGTCTATTATATAAAGTGTACACTTCAAGCAGGCTCAGACAATTTGCTCAACTGGTGTCATTGGTGAATGGGACTGTCCATCAGTGCTTGCAGAGGTGAAGATCTGGCCTGTTTTGACTTTCTTATTCAAAGAGTGTTCCATCATCTGTAATGGATGATTGTTATGTAGGTATTGTTTCTTCAGAGTTATTTTTATACCTAGAATCTCTTTCTCATATGTATTTTAAATGGAAAAGTCTTTGACAGTGGAGTTTCAACAAAGCACGGAGAAGGAGCACAAAAAGGGGTTCATTTTTGACAGTTAGCTGATTAGCTAAGGAAATGCCATACTAGTCTTACAAGTGCAATAGATGTAGGGCAGGATTTACTATGATATTCTAAAACACACTTTTCTTTTTGAGCAGATATCGACCAAAGATTTTGCAAGACAATGATGGAAATAATTGTGCCAACATGATGAACAAAGAGTTCTTTGCAGCACCTTGTAAATCACATCATTTTTTCATCTGTGAAAAATATTTGTCTGTTAGTGATTCTGTTGTATAATATGAAGCTAATGTGCAAATAACCCCTGTTGATGCTATTTAAGATTTGTATTTAAGTAAATAAAGTCATTATATTCTGCTTAAGTTCTTGGTGTATAGGAACGTAAACATTCTTTATTTCAGAATTTCTTTAGCCTGGGTGACAAAGTCAAACATTATACGTTGGTATGATTTCACTTCTTCATTTTTGGAGAGGAGAGTTTTTTCTCTTTTGATGCTCACATGGAGCTTGAAAATATCTTCCACATAAGAAAGATGACTTTTCTCATCAGTCATTCCAACGTATCCACTTGAGGCTCTATTATTTAATGGTCCTCTATACCTTAAACTGAGGCTGCAAACCCAAACCTGGCTGAGACTTCCAGAAACGTCCCATTGTGTCCTCCAAACCTTCTACTATTACTAGGTGATCCAGGCCATGTATTATTCTAAGACTAATTTGCCTTATTTGGAGATGCTAATATTTGTCTTTGTAATGTGTGGGGTTTGTTAATACCCAAATCTAGTCCTATGAGGAGATGTCCTCCTTTTTAGCTCCCCTACAGAGAAAGCATATCAAATAATACTGAATGTGCAGTTCTATACTGACAATATGGGGCAGAGTGGTGGCTCTGAGGCTAAGGATCTGTGCTGGTATCCAGAAGGTTGCCGGTTCAAATCCCTGTCATTGCCAAAAGACCCTTAACCTGTATTTGCTCCAGGGTCACTGTACAATGGCTGACCCTGCACTCTGACCCCAAGGGGTATGTGAAAACTAACAAATTCCTAATACAAGAAATTGTATAAGGTGAAATAAAGATAAAAAAAAATAATAATAACAACCAGTTCCATTAATCAGCCAGTGGGGGGAGGTAATGACATGTGGTGTGACAGTCTTGGCTTTAATCCTTCTTGTTCAAAGAATCTAAGAGTCTTGTTTTTGGTGGAACAGCAGCTTTACCTGCCTATGGCCCTTAAAACTGCTATATACGTTCTATCAACTGTTTCTCTTTTAATACAAGTTGTTTTTCTCACTCCCTTATTTCTAACTGCCTATTGATATACAGTACATAATTCTGTAGCAACAGTTCTTGGGCATCATTGCAGTTTCCCTTGCCTGTTTGTGATTCCACCTAGTGCTTTTAACTTGTGTTGAAGATGATTAAAATTAAAGTTGAAAGAATAGCCACTCAACCAAGGAGATGGTAACAGCACACATCACTCCACACATAAAATGTACAAATTCTGAATCCCTCATATTAAGGGCAGTAGTTTTCAAACATAATCATATGGATTTGCTTGGGAGACAGTTACAATCTTCTTCACTGAAGGACCGGGAGGCAAAGGAGTTAATCACCTATAAATAAGAATAATTTTGACTATGGGGACCCTTTGATATGAATCCAGTCGTCCTTAATCTTTGTCAAGAAACCACACTGAAGAAGATACAAAACTGATACATAAAGTACTTTTTTAATATGCAACTAAACTGTGGATATAATTGTGCCAATTTGGTTTCTTTTTCATTTGACTATGTCATCTGTCTCATCACACCAAACAAAACTACTATTATTTGGCCACATCAGTTACTCAGAAGCTGCCTAAGTCCATTAAATTGTGACAGGAGCATGTTTAAGTGGGCTCTTCTTGCTCTTGTTTTTGTTTTACTTTAGGCTCTGAGTTTAGTCAGTTTACATATTGTGGCAGACAGCTGGGGACCCTACCCAGCTGGGATTCCTGGAAGGACCATGAGAGGGACAATACCTCCCCTGGGCCACGAGAGGGCAGCCACCCTGGTCTGTATGGGGGCCACAGGAACAGAGCTGGGAAGCTCATTCCTGTTGGGGCCCGTGGCCACCGCCAGGGGGCACCCGGAGGATTAAGAAGCCCTGGAATACAGCACTTCCGCCACAACCAGAAGTGCTGCCAGAAGTAATTCCAGGTACACCCGGAGTGCTTCCAGGTGCTCATACGACACTTCCGCCACACCAGGAAGAGCAGTCAGAAGACTATCAAGAAACACCTGGAGCACATCTGGGGCACTATAAAGGGGGCCGCCTCACTCCATTAGGGGAGCCGGAGTCGGGAGGAGTAAGATGGAGCTTGCGTGAGGAGGGTGAAGGCGGCAGAAGACATAGAGAGAAGGAAAAGGACTGTGAGCTGGATAGTCATTTATGCACTGTATTGGTTGGGAATGTGCTGACAGAAATAAACGTGGGTGTTTTTGGACATTTGGAGTCTGTCTGTCTGTGTCCCAGGATTCATCTTCCACAATAAACTGTAACTGACTTCATGTTTATCTGTAGCTATTGCTCTTGTTTAAAGCAGATTCATGTCCTCCTGCTACTTGTCCTACTAATCAGTCATTTTTTAAATATATGATTAGCTGCACTCATAAGTCCAGAGACCCAACTCAAGGCAAAATGTGGCCATGAATTTTAGAGTGATGATCCACCTTGAAGTGATATTAGTTTGTGGAGTTGTAAAACATTTCTATAAAGTACAGATGCTATATGGAATGGTCTAGTGTTCTGATGACTTGTGATCTATTTAAGGTAAGCCAAGCTAACATTTAGAGGTGTCTCAAAATGCATTTTAAAATATCTGGAAAAATATTTAAAATATCTTAATATGAATTACAGATATCTGGAAATACATTTATTTCGATGTTTCTTAAATGCCCACAATAACCTTCGCAATAACCTTCGTGTCAGACCTAACATGCTTGCCAACATTATGTTGAGTAGGCTGGAGAATTTCTCAATTAACCTTTTAAGTATTCTGTTTGCTTCTTCTCTATTTATTTTTCTCATCCTCTTTTTAGTGAAACTGAAGGATTTTCTAAATTTGTTTCCACTTTTGCTTATGGTTGCCAAATCTCTAATTCAGTTACACAAAGGTTTACCTCTGCACCCGCCTGCCTCCCATTCAGATGGCTCTGTTTACAGTACTCAGCAACGCTGGAGATATTAACAATTTTTTCTATAAAAAGTTGCTATCTTGTAATAAATATTCCTAAATATTGTGTTTGATTATATTTTCTTCTTCTTCTTTCATCTGCTCCCATTAGGGGTTGCCACAGTGGATCATCTTCTTCCATATCTTCCTGTTCTCTGCATCTTGTTCTGTTACACCCATCACCTGCATGTCCTCTCTCGCCATATCCACAAACCTTCTCTTAGGCATTCCTCTTTTCCTCTTGCCTGGTAGTTTTATCCTTAGCATCCTTTTCCCAATATACCAAGCATCTCTTCTCTGCACATGTCCAAACCAACGCAATCTTGCCTCTCTGACTTTGTCTGCAAACCGTCCAACCTAAGCTGACCCTCTAATGCAGGGGTCCCCAACCCCCGGTCCACGGCCCACTACTGACAGCTGGGCCGCGAGAGGACTGCTAGCAATGGAGACTCACTCAGACTTTTCAGAATGCTTAGCGGGCGGGGCTTTGCAGCGGCGCAGTGAGAGGAGAGAGACGGAGGTGAGAGATTATTACAACAAAGTATTTTTATGGTCTCGACAGTTTCCCTATATGACACAATTCTATAGAAATCTCGTTACTATGAAGTACATTCAGCAGATACTTTCATTACAATGAAGTGACCTTGAAATGCTTGAATGAATCATCCACAGAGCAGTTAGATCTGTGGTCCCAGCTCAGTTGTGCACATTTGCACAACGATCCCCAAACAGAAACATTGTAAAAAAGAAAAATTTCTTTCTTCGAACTTTCCTCGTACTGTTTTTTTTTTTTTGCTATTTTTGTTTTCTGTGGTTTTCAGTGATACCTTTTGCTTATTGCTTGTCAACATTTGAAAAACATCCATTGGAATTTAACTCATTGTCACCCTCCTATAGAAATGGTAGACACGAAAAAACGATAACAGTCGTAATGTTTGTGATGTGCAATCTGTTGGAATGACAAATGCAATGCATATGTCTTTGTTACATGCAAAAAAAGAAGAAAAATCTCGGGTTGCAAACGTATGCGAACTGCTGCATTTGAAGACAGTTTTTATGTGGTTCAGTGATGCTCGTTCAAGAAACATTTCTATTAATGCGGCACTCATTCAAGAAAATGTGAGGTTTCTAAACTCTCTTGGGACCTCTGTCAACGGGACAACACGCCGAAAAGCATCCCGAAATGCGATCACCACATCTGTTTAAGACTATTAATCAGGCTCACAGCTCTACTGTGAAGCAATCGCACTTCGGGACGCACTTCAGCGTGATGTTCCCGTTGGGTGGTGGGGGGGGAGGTAGTGGGGGATCCCAAAGAGTTCTGAAACCTCACGATATGAACTGGCATTCAGGCACTAGGGCACCCCACCTTTACCCACTCTGCAGACTCAGTATCCAGCCAGGCTGGAGGAGCCTGAGGAGGAAAATCTGAGGCAGTGGTGGAGCAGCAGCACATGGGGCAGAGGCAGAAGATACCCGTTGTTCAAGTTGGCAGATAAAGTGGCTACATTCAAAGCCAAACTTAATTTATGGGGCCGACAAGTGAACATTGGGATTTTTGATATGTTTCAAACGTTAGCAGATGTTGTTAAAGATACCAAGCCAGGGCCTTCTTTCTCCCAGCGGGTGTATGATCACCTATCTCATCTTTCAATAGAGTTTGAGCATTATTCCCAACTACAAAAGACCCCCGAAATGGGAAGGAATGGATCTGTGACCCATTTGTGAATAAGCCAGGTGAATCAACTTTGTCTGTACTTGAAGAGGATCAACTGCTTGAGGCAACAAATGATTGTGGCCTTAAAAGTATGTTTGAGACAACTTCAAATCTCCATACGTTTTGGATTAAAGTCAAGGCAGAATATCCTGAGGTTGCCACAAAAGCACTGAAAAGTCTGCTTCCATTTCCAACATCCTATCTTTGTAAGGCAGTGTCTTCTGCAATGACAGTAACCAAAACGAGATTACGGAGTAGACTGAACATAAGCAACACACTTCGTGTGTCACTGTCTTCTATTGTCCCCAAATGGGATCGTCTGGTTGCAGGAATACAAGCTCAGGGCTCCCACTGATTCTGCATTATGGTAAGTTGTATAATTTCTATTACGATATTATAACTTAATAATAATAGAAATGTAATGTAAATTGTGTATAAAACTGCCCTACGAACCCGGCCCGAATCCTCAAAAAACCGGTCCCTGGAAAATTAGCTTCTAGTAAAGTGGTCCCTGTTGTCAAAAAGGTTGGGGACCACTGCTCTAATGTACTCATTTCTAATCCTGTTCATCCTCGTCACACCCAGTGCAAATGTTAGCATCTTTAACTCTGCTACCTCCAGCTCTGTCTCCTGCTTTCTGATCAGTGCCACCATCTCCAACCCATATAATATAGCTGGTCTCACTACCATCCTGTAGACCTTCCCTTTCACTCTTGCTGATACTCATTTATCACAAATTACTCCTGACACTCTTCTCCATCCATTCTACTGTAGCGGTGCTTGAATCTACAACTCCCAGCAGTCCCTGCAGTGGCTCTGATTGGTCATCTGCTGAGGGTGCAGGGGCTATTGGGTACAAAGAGGCCGGCGCGACATTTAAAAGGGGGCTAGTGTTGCCAAAAAAGGGAGAAGCATTTTGTGTTTTGTGTCTAAAGTTCCTGTCTGTCTACTTTCCGTTGTGATACCTGTGCCTTCTCATTTTGTCCTGGATCGTTTCTGGGTCGGGGTCTGAATTGTCTGCTGTCTGCCTGTTACGTGAGGACTGTATGTGGATTTATGGCCATCCTGTGAAGAAATGAGCACTCCTGAACCGTCTACCTGTCTTCACCATTTCTGGAACTACCGGTAGGACTATCTTTACATTCCCCTTCAATGTGCGGATCTTTGGACTATTTATCATCATCTTTACATTACATCAGTTGCTGTTTTTTCATGGACTTTACTGTGTGTGGTTTTTGTTTGTGGTTTGTTGTACTTAATGTATAATCACCTAATCACGTAATGAGAACTGGGGTGTGATCGTTGTTTTCATTTATTATTGTTAATACATTCTATATTTACTGTTTTATTTCCATTGGCTTTTTGTCTCTGTTTGTGAGTGCATGAGGCTCGGCCAAGGCTGGGTGCATCCCTGGAATCTCCACTAAAAAAAAAAATCACTATCTCTTCAACTGTGTGAATCTTAGCGGCACTCATCCACAATTCTCGTTACTCTGTACTGTTGATCCCAAGTATTTAAACTCATCCATCTTCACCAACTCTACTCAACGCATCCTCACCATTCCACCATTTAAATATAATTCAAGTAATTCATTTAATTATAATTGTCAATTATTGTGAATCTAATTTTTTATATTTAAAATAATGAACTATATAATACTTACCAAGTACAAGAGTGTTGTAACTCTGAGGCTGCAACATGAAAAAAAGAGGTGTGAGGACTCCAAAATGCTACACAAATTAGGCCAGAATGTTCATTGGTCAGCATAAAAAAGACTTACCCTGAACCAGCCAGACCGGGCTAGACAGACCTTGAACAGGGCACTGGTTTTGAGAGTACAAAAATAAAATTTATATCAACAAATGTATATATCAGAAATGTACTAAAATGCCTTACAAGGGAGAGGGTGACCATAAACCTCTGGCTTGTAAAGAAAAAAGCAAAGAAGATTCTTTATGAAAATTAAGATTTTTTAACAAAGTAGAAAAATATGTAGAAAAAATACTCAAAAGGGTGAAAGGGATTTGCCTAAAATGTTATTCTAAACAAACAAGTTTTAATGAAGTCTGACAAAGGCTGAAATCCAGAAAACAGAGCAAATAAATCACAATATCCATAAAATCCCCACAAAAAGCTACATGTACATGACTCTCCAAACAACATTCAGTGTTCCGCAGAGATTGTCTGACTGACTCAATATACAGTATGGTCAGCGGGAGATCTCAGCATTGAGAATTTTGATCAAGGATCAATATGCTTCATTTTTAGTTTTAGTGCTCTTCGCTTTGAAAAGTGTAGGCCTGAAACAGCTTTAAAAGGACACAATGTATTTGGCAGAATTGCCTTTGCCTGTCTACCTTTTGCTTGCTTTGTTTTGAACTTCTGTGAGTCAAGGTTTTTATGTTCTCTAAAGAAGCAAGCAGGCAGATTTTGTTTTGGGAAAGCAAGTGCTGAGTTTCTTATTGACAGAAGACTAAACAAACTACATTCTGGGCCTTTGCCTGTGTGAGTAAAGGGCAAGCTCTCAAGCTAGAGCATAAAGCATATAAGCACTCAAATGGCATTTAGATGTATTAGGGCTCATCAATACCTTAGGCAATAAAGTTACAATAAAATGCATTATAATATCAAGCTAGTCTGAGCTATATAGGAGCTTAAGAGTTGATTATTGAAGGTTAGGGATCCTTCCCTGCACATAGATGTCTGTGAAGTAAGCAGCAGCTTAGCCCTGTTAGACAAGTGTGCAGCTGTGCGCTACAACATAACAGCGCAGATGTCTGTGTTCATGGGCATTTATATTAGCATGCACATATATGTTTCAGATTAGAATTTAAGTTTATATACCAATACTTCTTTGTATATCCTAATGATAATAGATAAAGTTACAGCAGAACACATTAGTTATCAAAGAATCAATTGTAAAAAGGCCTTTCTTTTTTCCTTCTTTGAAGTATGAAGCACTGTGTCAAGGCTGTCTGCAGCTTGGCCCTTATCAGTGAAGCTGTGCGCCGCTGCTTACTGACACAGCTGTCTATTATTTTAGCCTTACAGGATGCTAGTGCAACAAGTAACCATGAATTGAATTATTAATTAGGCAATCCAGTTTTCATATGTGGGTCCTCCTGATCCCAACTTAATTCTAAGAGTTGATTAACCGAAAGGCCATCGTTCTTTAATGGCTCAATCGTAGGACGTGAAAACAAAGGCAGGGATAATCAGGTGATGCTCACCTCCGGGTGGCAAATCTGTCCTTCAAGCCAAAATGGTTGCTATGAGAAGATGGATTGGGAAGAAGATTATTATGGGGGTGTCTAAGGGGACACATGTATTGTTATGAGAAAGTCTGGAACGCCATGTGATTGTTATGAGAAAAGGTGCTGAATGTTGTCATTATTATGAAAAACCCTGTACAGTAGATGATGGTAAACAGTATAATTTTTGTGATAAGAATTGTAATAAATTTGTGGCTCACGGAATGCTCGGGGTTCACTTCATGAACTGAGACAGACTTTATGTGCTCTGCAATTGTTTTCAATGCTGTGCAATAAAATAAATTCTGACTGCCTTTCTGAAGACTATGCTCATTTTTCCTGAAGATTTCTCCACAACACCAACAGCAGTAACATCAGGGTTGCCCTGTCTCTTGGGCTTCATCCATCCGTTATCCAACCCGCTATATCCTAACTACAGGGTCACGGGGGTCTGCTGGAGCCAATCCCAGCCAACACAGGGTGCAAGGCAGGAAACATACCCAGAGCAGGGCACCAGCCCACTGCAATCTCTTGGGCTTCCATCCACAAAATACAAGGAACATTTGAAAAGATGGTAAAAAATGTAAAATCATAAACAAACATAACATAAATTGCATTAAAATGTGAAAAATAATAATTTAAAAATAACAAAATAATGCTAAAACAAAAATACACATAAATCCAGACTGGCACATATCACAGAGTCCAGTATTCATATTCTTGCCTAGACTTGACATTTTTTGAACATTAAAAGTCTTAGCTCCAGTCCTCAACCAAAAGCCTGCACCACTGAGCTGGGGTTAGGCTGCTTTGGGGTGAGGCCATTTCAGTAGGCCCAGTTATGAAATCTGCTCCACTTTTTGTGCTTTGTGTAAACAGAAATTAGAGCAGTGATCCTCCATTCCTTTCGTGACGGTTCATCGTACCTTCTACTGACATTTCCTGTCGTGAATTGGTACTTTTGAGTATTATTTTGTTTGTTTTTTCTGCATTTACAAATTATGAGATACATGGCATTGTGGTTGTGATGTAACCAGAATAAATACGGTCGCAACGTGATTTAGGATTATCCTTCAGCTGGATATAAATAATAACAGTAATATTTAGTGCTAGTTGGTTTCAGTTTTAAGTAGGCCAAGTGCTATGTTCATTCTGGTTTCAATCTATTCTTTGCCTTTGACTTTCAGATTTGGTTTACCCCAGAGCTTTGGTTGCTTGATATATTTTTAATTCCCTGGTTTCAACCTTGCCTATGAATCTGGTTCAAGCTATTATCCACTGGTCTTTTCACCACTTACAATAAATCCAGAGACATCTCACCATAGGAACACTGTTTAGATAGATAGATAGATAGATAGATAGATAGATAGATAGATAGATAGATAGATAGATAGATAGATAGATAGATAGATAGATAGATAGATAGATAGATAGATAGATAGATAGATAGATAGATAGATAGATAGATAGATAGATAGATAGATAGATAGATAGATACTTTATTAATCCCAAGGGGAAATTCACTTACTCCAGCAGCACCTTACTGATACAAAAAACAATATTAAAGATTGATAATAATGCAGGTAAAAATAGACAATAACTTTATATAATGGGCCTCCTAAAATCCACCACCATCTCCTTGGTTTTGCTGGTGTTCAGGTGTAGGTGGTTTGAGTCGCACCATTTAACAAAGTCATTGATTAGGTCCCTATACTCCTCCTCCTGCCCACTCCTGATGCAGCCCACGATAGCAGTGTCATCAGCGAACTTTTGCATGTGGCAGGACTCCGAGTTGTGTTGGAAGTCCGATGTATATAGGCTGAACAATGTCAGTCGTGCAGTTCCCAAGACGCACATACTGAGGTCTGTCTTTAAGATAGTCCACGATCCATGCCACCAGGTATGAATCTACTCCCATCTCTGTCAGCTTGTCCCTAAGGAGTAGAGGTTGGATTGTGTTGAAGGCGCTAGAGAAGTCTAGAAACATAATTCTTACAGCACCACTGCCTCTGTCCAAGTGAGATAGGGATCGATGTAACATATAGATGATGGCATCCTCCGCTCCCACCTTCTCCTGATATGCAAACTGCAGAGGTTCGAGGGTGTGTTGAACCTGTAGCCTCAGGTGGTGAAGCAGCAGCCTCTCCATGGTCTTCATCACATGTGATGTCAGAGCAACAGGCCGGAAGTCATTCAGCTCACTAGGACGTGATACCTTTGGGACTGGGGTGATGCAAGATGTTTTCCAAAGCCTCGGGACTCTCCCCTGTTCCAGGCTCAGGTTGAAGATGCGCTGTAGAGGACCCCCCAGCTCCGATGCACAGACCTTCAGCAGTCGTGGCAATACTCCATCTGGACCCGCTGCTTTGCTGGCACGAAGTCTCCTCAGCTCTCTGCTCACCTGCGCTGTTGTAATTATGGGTGGGGATGTCTGTCCTATTCTGGTATCAGCAGAAGGATGTGTGGAGGGTGCAGTACTCTGAGGTGAGAGTGAGAGTGAGTTAGGGTGGTCAAACCTATTAAAGAAGTTGTTCATTTGGTTTGCTCTCTTCACGTCTCTCTCGATGGTGGTACCCCGCTTTGAGCTGCAGCCAGTGATGATCTTCATCCCATCCCACACTTCCTTCATGCTGTTATTCTGCAACTTCTGCTCCAGGTTTCTCCTATAATGCTCCTTTGCCGCCCTGAGCTGGACTCGGAGTTCCTTCTGCACGCGCTTGAGCTCATGCTGATCACCGCCTTTAAAAGCCCTTTTCTTCTGGTTCAAAAAGCCCTTGATGTCACTTGTAATCCATGGCATGTTGTTAGCATAGCAGTGTACAGTTCTTACTGGAACTACAATGTCCATACAGAAGTTGATGTAGTCAGTAGTGCAGTCAACAACTTCCTCAATGTTCTCACTATGTGATCCCTGCAGGATATCCCAGTCTGTAGTTCCAAAACATTCTCTCAGAGTATTCTCAGCCTCCGGGGTCCACTTCCTGAATGATCATGTGGTTGCAGGTAGGACCCTCACTTTTGGTTTGTAGTGAGGCTGAAGCAGAACCAGATTATGATCTGCTTTCCCAAGCGCAGGCAGCGGGGTGGCGCTGTATGCGTCTTTAACGTTTGCATACAGTAAATCAATAGTCTTATTTCCCTGGGTGTTACAGTCCACATACTGGGAGAAGGCAGGTAATGTGTTGTCAAGCTTCACATGGTTAAAGTCTCCAGCGATTAGCACAAGCGTCTCAGGGTGCTGTGTTTGTAACTTAGCAACAGCAGAATGGATGATGTCACTCGCTGTCTCCACGTCTGCCCGAGGAGGGATGTACACGATGACAACAATGACGTGGAGTATGTTTAAGTATGTTTAAGTCAATACTCTGGATTGCTAGGAGAAACCTTTACGTGGTGAACTTTAACTTTTGTTTGATTCAGTGCTTTAGATCTTTGCTTTTCTTTTGACTGTTTTTTAGTTTTTTGGTTTGGCTGGGTTAACTATAACATGGTGTTTTTTTTTGTGTTTGGCCTTTGCTTCCCATCTTGTTAATCTCTTGGATGGCTTTATAATAATTCTCCTGTATTTTTTATATCTAATGCAATACATTTTTCTGTGCAGCTACAACAGGGCCAAGATGGTAAATGCTCAACGCACTACGTTGAGTTTAGCTAGAAGACCATCACTGCCTGGGGTTCTGGAGGATCTAAACAACTTACATGCAACAGTTAGGCTAATGTTAAAGGAGCATCCACAGCCAGTTTACCTGTGCACACCACAGTGTTTGTGGTACCTGCTAGCAGTTTGTTAAAGGCATCTGTCTTGGTGATTGTGATATCATGGAACAAGCTTTTTATTTCACACTGACCCTAACCCTTAGGTTCTTTTCTATATGGCAGTATATAATCTAAACTGTAGTATTATGTATATAGAGCTTTCACCTATGAAATTTACACCCATATTGTGCCCACAGGACAGTTGGGATTTCAGCCATTAAAGTACACCTTTACTTAGTTCAATTTCACTCAATACTTCACTACGCTCAGACTATTTACTAAAACTGTGTTTGCATTTCTGTGCACCAGTTGAGGATTGTCCAGCATACCTTTGCCCATTAGGCAGTTGGGTCTTTAGCTACTAAGGAACATTCTTGCTCATATAGTACTGAATCACCAAAGACAATACTATGTACATATTGACTATTGTGCTTTCACCTCTACATACATGTATTTAATAATGTGCACTTAATTACCAGGTGAGAAAATACAGGCAAAATACTGTTAAAAGCAAACTGTTCTTCTATTCAATACAGAGAAACACCCCTCAGTGTGAAAATTCACAAATAAAACGTAGTCCCCCTAACTGTTTTCATGTTCTACCACTCACCTGACTGAAAAGTGTTATTTAGACAAAAATAAAAATCACCTTCCATGAATGACTCCAAGTTTATATGTATGTGTATACTATGACAGACTAGGTTGCTGCCTAGACTTATCTGTGTAATAATTTCATTTACAGGAGACATTACTTTTTTCTAGAAAAAGAAACGTAATTGCTCCACAAGAATATTTTATGTTAATACACCATATATTTTCAAATGACTGTGATGATATATTTCTATATCTTATTTATTTTGAGATTTACAGAGCAGTTCCATAAAAACACATTGCCAGAACAGTTTCAGTTTGTTAGTTTTTAGAATTTTTTAGAGGCTGCTGCAAAAGAGGCTAAAACAGATAAGCTGCCCGGAAAGTAACTAAACCCCAAATGGGCAGTTTTGCAATAGTAACTAACAAACCACAAAGAGCATTGCTCAAAAGGAGGAAGAGTTGTGGTTTGTGTTTCTGCTCACTAGAGAACTCATTGGAAACATTTGTACTACCTGGTAGATGGACTCTGAGACATAATTTACCCAAAGACTTAATTTTCTGAATCATCATTTGAAGTGACACTTCATTAGCAGCTTTCCATAGTCTTAAAGTTCAATGCCTAATAAAGATTCAGGATTCAAACTTTAGTTTTTTCAAAGCAGAAAGGAAAAAAACAGTCCAAATAATTAGGTATCTCTGTACATACAAAGAGGGCAAAAATGTCCGATACTCAAAAGTATGTAGACAGCATAAGACACATAAACTGTACAGCGTACATCCATGCATCTGGCCGTCACATCGTCCAGCATCAACAACAGGACGGGAATGCCATCAAAGAAAGGCAACAAGAAAAAGGGTTAAAATAGCTAGATGAAAAAGAGACAAAAACATGCACAAAGAAGAAGGGATGTAAGGCACAGAGGTTCATAGCATGCACAACTTGCAACGGAAAGTGTGATGTGCAGGAGGCTTGACTCTTTCAAAAGTGTAAGAGTTTTATTAAGAGGTTCATAAATGCAAGATACAATAGAAATGGACTGACTTGCTATTGTACCATATAGACCATTTTAATAGAAGAATGTTTTGCTAAGCTGGTAAAAATGTACTCACTTGGGATTAATAAAGTATCTATCTATCTATCTATCTATCTATCTATCTATCTATCTATCTATCTATCTATCTATCTATCTATCTATCTATCTATCTATCTATCTATCTATCTATCTATCTATCTATTGTGGCAGGTGGCTGGCATCCATGCCCAGCCGGGACGCCCCTGCACACTATATTCGGGGGGAGCAGCCCTAGAAAGTGCAATACCTCCCCCTGGACGCTAGATGGCTGCCTCCCTGGGCCGGAGTAGTGCCTGGGTTTCCCACAGGGCTCCCTGGGAATTGGAGTTGGGGGCAGCCCTGTTGGGTCCCGCAGGTACCGCCAGGGGGTACTGTGTTTGGGGCTCCTGAGCCCGTATGGGCAACAGATTTGTCACACCTGGAAGTGCCGCCGGAACTCGGTAATCAAGCACCTGGAGCACTTCCAGGTGACCTATAAAAGGAGCCAGCGACCACCACTCGAGGGCCAGAGTCGGGTGGAGTAGGACAAGGTTGCTAGAGAGGAGTGGTGGTGCCAAGCAGAAGAAGGTTTTGTGCTTGGGCTGTACTGGTGGTGAACAGTGCTTGGAACTGTGTTGTAGCTGGGGGGTTTACGGGGAAGACGTGCCCTCCAGCTGAAGAATAATAAAATATTTGTAATGTATACGTGCCTCCTGTGTCAAGTCTGTGCCGGGTTGGGCGCAATATAGCGCCTTTCTGACACTATCTATCTATCTATCTATCTATCTATCTATCTATCTATCTATCTATCTATCTATCTATCTATCTATCTATCTATCTATCTATCAAAACTCATCACCAAAAACTCAGCCATCAATCAAAATCTGAGTACAAATAAATACAATATAGCAGTGAGTATAATACTTGTGGTGAAACATTAAATCAAACATTTTACAAATAAAAATGAAACCAACATTTAGACTTGACTAATGATTTATACAAATAATAACTGCTCATTCCATGATTAAACATGCGGACATTAATTAAAGTTTAAGTTATTTAGAAGATTTATAGCCATTGGGATGAAGAACTATTTGAACCTCTTGCTTGTTATCCTTGGAACCTTAAACCTACAACCTGATGGCAACAACTGAAATTGAAAACATAGTGTATGAGTCCTGACCCACATTACAGAATTCAAAACACACATTGTATCATAAAAAACAAGACACACTTTAACCAATTTATGGGCAATTCTGAATCTGCAGTATATTCTCCACATATAGAGTGCAGTACAGGCTCTTTCAACATGGCTGTCAAATCATGGTCAGTCTACCCTTGCTTTTATACAATATCCTTCCATGGTGAAGCAAGCATCCCTCCATCAATGTTCTGACTCAACTTATTAGACAACATTTACATTTAAATCCAGAGGCCAAGTCAACAAGGTGAGAGATCAAAAGGAAAACAGGCAGAGATTCAGACTGCTACATTGACATAATGTTGGATACAATGATTCACAATGTACAATACCTTCAGTTCCAGTTTCTGGCAGCTACAGTATAGATGGTTCTGCAGAATTAGAAAAACATGATGGTCACAACAGCATTTTCTGCAAATGCCATTGGATACCAGAGGAGGGTGAAGCAACATCAGGGGCCTCATGTATAACGCCGTGCGTAGAACTCACACTATAACATGGCGTAAGCACAAAAACGGGAATGTGCGTACGCACAGAAAAATCCAGATGCAGGAATCTGTGCGTACGCAAACTTCCACGTTCTTCCGCTACATAAATCCCAATCAGCGTGAAAAGTAACGCACGTGCACACGCCTTCTGTCCCGCCCCAACTCCTCCCAGAATTATGCCTCTTTGAATATGCAAATCAATATAAATAGCCTTCTGTGAAAAGACAATGGGAAAAGCACGGGGGAAAATATAAGAATTTCAGCGAATACCAAGTGGAGGCAAAGGAAAAACGTACTATTTGTTGGTTTAAACAGTGGTATAATCAACAAAAGGAAGTTAATCGAGTGACATAGTGTCGGAGAAACTCGAAAGCTCAAGTTCACAAAGTCGCACAGTGCCCGAAATAAAAAAGAAGTTGTCACATATCAAAGTCGCTGTGAAAGGCGAGTCGTAGCCCACCGTCTGAATGTCATATGAAAGCTTATTAGGGTATAGAGAAAAAAAATAGGCACACAGTGGGGAAAAACCACGAAATATCAACTTTAATCTCAAAATTTCCACTTTAATCACGTAGTTTATTTTGTCATAAAAGTAGAACATCATAAACTTCATCTTAAAATCATTTATTTTACTAGTTTCTCAAATCCCATCGTAAATAAAGTAGCATGTTAAATGCTTTGTTCTGTATTTGATCTTCTATATGCTCTGTGTGTGTGAATCACTATGTGCTTCCGTTCTTTCTCTTTCTCCGACAGGACACAGAATCCATTACATTCTTGATATTACAGCTCTCTGAATAATTAAAATACTGAGATGTATACGTGATATCTTTTTCATGATGATAGGAATGAAAGCATGTTATTAAACATGGGAACACGTAGGCACAGTGATTGTTCATATCTCACGCAAGAGGCTTGCTGCGCCATGCGTGACCTTCGATGAAATAATTTATTACAGAAGTACTGTCTCTTTCAGATGTACTAACCTCCAATTCCTGTCCTTACTTTTCTTTATCCAAATACCCAATCGCCACACAATCAGCTCTGTAATAGACGTTAAGCCATCTGTAAGCTTAGAACGCCGATTCTTCAAAACTTTTAAGGAACATTGAAATATCTTCGTAGTACATGTTTAATTATTCTATCCGTCTATCCTCCCAGTGTCGCGTCAGCCCCAGCAAGAATACAGTGCAAGGCAGGAGCAATCCGTGAACTAGCTAGCGCTGCGGCACCGTGTCCTCACATGTTTAATTATTAACAATACAGATTATTTAAATGAAGTTAAAGTTTTACCTGTATAATATAATCAACATATTTTGCTGCATTTCATCTTTAAAATGATATTGTCATCATACGCGCTTTATAAAGTGGCGCAGATTGTGCAATATTATAACTGTAGTGCAAGTTTACAGTGAGGTAATTGTACTTATAAGTACAAACAGTTCTACAAGGAGCACTTGATTGAGTGCGTTTATAGTTCTTGGGATTAAACTGTTTGTGAACCGCGAGGTCCATACAGGAAAGGCTTTGAAGCATTTGCTTGATGCTGTATACCGATAATTCTCTTTCCGATCAGCTGCTGCTGTGATTCCCCACTCAGATACAGTGATATAAATACTCCGAGTGGTGCAGTGAGAGTAAATGATGATCCGCTGTGGCAACCCTTAACGGGAGCAGCTGAAAGAAGGAGAAGATGCAGTGAAAGTAACAACGCTAAAGCAGTTATGGTATTTGGAATACTATGGCTATTCCCTGGACCATTATATTGCTACAGGTTAATTACAATCAGATGCATTACACTAATAAACAATATGCAGTTAGTTTCAGTGTATTTATAAAGCTGTGTCAGGAATGTGGATCTAAGAAAGAAAGGGTAACCACACAGGAACAGTAGCACTGCTTTGACTCTGGGTGCCGCCAGTCTGCAAAACCGAGCCGAGAAATTGCGTACGCCAGGGTATGAGGTACCGTGGAAATGTGCATGGCTTTACGCCAAGTTTAGGTTTTATACATCGCGATTTGAGCGTGGAAACGTTCATACGCAACATTTCTGTGCGTACGCACTGTTTATACATGAGGCCCCAGGAGAGGGCGAGAGACATGCGACCATTTTCATCTGATTGTCAGTTAAAGCATCTCATCAACAATATCAATTGCTAAATCATTATGATTAAAAAAATAATAATTGGTTTGTGGAACTTCATTCCGCTCTGTTGCATACTCATTTTTTTAAAATTTCTGAGGTTTTATTTTTTTTTTTTTATTTTGAGCATGCACAACTTGCAACGGAAAGTGTGATGTGCAGGAGGCTTGACTCTTTCAAAAGTGTAAGAGTTTTATTAAAAATACAATGCTGTATAATCAGTTCAGTTCAGATTTATTGGTATGTGTATAAAGTACTATATAACCTCTTGTGTGGTCTGTTCACCATGAAGTTGCCACTCAGTATGAATTTTGCTCCATAGGCTCCAATATGCAAAAAACTAGGTGCCGTTAATGAAGAAATTATCATATGATTTGAGCATGTTATTGTAAGCCATGGCAGAAATTAACAGCTAGAGAAACAGAATTGCAGCAGCAAAAGTAGCATAATAAGCAAAATATAGTTTGCAGAAGGGTGAGTTGCCATAACACTACTAACAGCCCCTGCTGTAAGCAGACAAGACAGTAAGAAACATATCCTTACCTCAAGAAAATAGTCCCACTCATCTGTAATAAAATGTAGTGTTTCCATTTCACTTTTATTGCCACAAGCATGCCTCAAAAACACAGAAGGTCCATTTTCTTAAATCAAAACCTTTGCTACTTTAAAGTGAACATTTTCCAAAAGTTTTAAGGCTTTCCTTCACAATGGGACCCAGGTACTCATTAGCTCCATTATAAAACTAGTTATTTTTTTAAATTTATGAAATATGCTTCACCTTAGAACACAATTTCATGAGGATAAATTAATATATATTGTGACCATGAAGAAATACCTTTTACCTGAAAATGCCAAACTTATTCTTTAATGAAGCACACTGTTGAAAACAGTGTATTGAAGCATGTATTGATACTTCATTACTGCGTGACAGATGACATGGAACTTGTTATTCAACAATACCATGCTATGTACTTGAACTTATAATGTGTCACTTATACTCTAGCCTACTGTAGGCACATCTTTTACAGTCTTGCAGAAGCAAAGCATATAATATATACATCTGGGAACAACCCTGAGGGAATTGTGCTTAAAAGTGGGTGAGAACAATTAAAACAGCTAACTGAGTGTCACATTTCTAAACCAATCCAACACCTTATGAAGGCGACACTCAAATCAGGGGCAGTGGTTTTGAACTGCAAAGATCAGAGATGCTCCTGTTAACCTGGTCCAACAAAGAACGATCTATTTACGATGAATCACCTACAGTTTCCTAAAACAACCCAATTAGACATCTAAATGTGTATAGTATCCTGTGGTGGGTTGGCACCCTGCCCAGGATTGTTTCCTGCCTTGTGCCCTGTGTTGGCTGGGATTGGCTCCAGCAGACCCCCGTGACCCTGTGTTCGGATTCAGCGGGTTGGAAAATGGATGGATGGATGTGTATATTATATGCAGAGAGCAGAGAGTATGCATGGAGTTTTATAAACATAACCTTTCTGAAAAATAAAAAAAGAGAAAATCTTTTTTGTAGCATCAGATTATACACAGACATTCAAAGACATCAATACTGTAGATGAATGGCAAACAACATATTGCTGCGGGTGCTGTGTGCTCTCTCTGTTGTTCAGTGTTATGATGATAGTGTAGGAGTCGATGTATGCTTGAAAGCATTGACAGCTATGCTCATGAAAATACAAACTGCAAAATACGCATTTGAAGTAAATAGTGTGTCAGATTCTGTCAAAGCTAGGAGGCACTAAACCCCAAACACAAACACACAAGACTGGCTCAAACAAAAGGTATTTTATTACACAAATAACTTGCATACACAAGCACCAAAACGAGTTGTCTTTTCTCGCTTTCTCTCCTCTCCTCTCCTCTCCTCCCCCACACTGCTCACCTCCCGTCGAGTATTGCCTTCCTTCCTCCCAGCTCCGACTCGCTTAGACAAGGCAGTGCAGTTCCTTTTATTAAGGACCTGGGAGTACTTCCGGTGCTAGGGCTCTGGCCCATTTGAAGAACTTCTGAGTTGCACGGAAGTCCCAAATTAGTGCATCTCCCTCCAGCTCCCTCTTGTGGCAAGGGCACAGCAGGGCTGTGCTACCTGACTACAATCCCTTGCATTCTCTGCTGGTGTCCAAACAGGAACCATTATCCAGGGCTGCTGCAATCTAGTGTCATGGGGAAATAAAAATCTCTTACAGCCAGCTCTTCCCTGTTCTTCCCTTTCATCCTGGCCAGGGAAGGTACTACAAATATGTCCAGTCAGGACACTTTCCACCAGGATAAGGAATGTTCTTTTCTGGCCGGGATGCCCGTCCATCTCATGTAGCATTTCAATGCTGTTAAGAGATCTGGTAATGAAGAATCCAAGGACATGCAGATTTCAGTACTCAAAACACCCACATTAATAAATCTGCATAATGACATCTTCTAACTGCACACATCTAAACCAAAAACTAAAGAAATGTAACATTAGTGACTAATTGGAAATCATTTTATATATCTATTGACCAAAATGCTTATCTAAACTCTATTTGCTGTTATTACATCATTTAATGATGCAATAGCTAAAATGACAGAAATATACTGTAGCAGACAGAAACACTTGTCAAACTTGTGAAGCCCAGTGGTTTATGTGTGTGTGTCTGACTGTGTCCACTGTCACAGCACTCATTACCACGTGCAAATTAACTATTAAGCTTCAGTTATCTTGTAATAACTTAGCTCCTGAATGGATAACAGCAATTTTAGCTTTTATTTTCTCTTAGCGTCAAGTCTTTTGTTCAGTATCTTTTGCTCTCTCTCTCTCTGCGTCAGTTTAAAACACATAGACTGGAGAAATTGGAGGTGGGTGCTTTAGGAAGAAGCCCTATGGGTATAGCCCTTGCAGCACAGGATTTTGCCTCTATTCACTACACACTTTTTAACGGGTTGTCCCCAGGCTTTGTGAGACAACATCTTCAAAACCCACTTATACATGCCAAGTTCCTCAAGCACATTCCCTAAACTCTGTTATGATTCTTTTTAGCCCTTACTGCAATCATTCCACAAATTCAGAAGGAAAAATATGAATCTGTCACATTGTCTCACAGAAAAAAATCCCATTACATAAAAAAGTTGTAATGTAATTATGAATTCAAGGCAGTTTACGTATAATGTATTGTAGAATCGTGTTTGCCAGTTTTGAGTGCTGATGGATTTTTGTTGTCTACATCCCTTTTGTAACGGCATTGACAAGTTGCATAACCCTGGAAATGAGTCATCAACAGAATGTGCAGCAAAGAAGCAGGTTCAATACCAGCTGCAGGGGATCTTAGAAAAACAGCAAGCTTGTGAACGTCACACTGAAATTCCAATTAATGCCACAACTGGGAGAAGAAAGCGAGCTACCTAAAAGAACAATGTAATGCGTAAGAAACCATCAGCACTCACTGCAGGTGGGTACTGATGTAGTGCTACAGTATTCATAATGGGTGTTGTTACTGCAACAAATTACATCTTAGATAACCTTTATTAATCCCATGGGGAAATTCAGGACAACACATTTAAACATTGTTTTTATTTATTAGAAAATTGCCGCCCATATGAACATGTACATTTATTTCAGCATTTTAAAGAAAACATGATTATCATAAGATCAAAAGGAACACAGAGAGCGTTCTTAGGCTTTTAGTCCACCTGCCCGATTCAAACAATGTAATCAGCAAGTAAGTGCTGGTATGTGCCCGTCCTCCACGGCTAAATCGAGCTCATAGCAGCTAGGATTTCTGTAAACCACCAGATGTCACTATTACTAAAACTTTGAATCGTTTTCCGGCACAATCAAAAAGAAGAAGCCCCACAAGACTAACGGGGCTTCGTCCGATCATTACTAATTATGAATCTACTAATATTATCCCAATTACATCCGTTTCTTTCTTTACTAAAACTAAGGCGCAAGCGTGTTGTGAATCCCGTGAGGCATCCCGGGTAGAATTACGTATTGTCACGTGACTTGAGAAATCCGTAGAAGATGGCTGCGCCCTGGAGCACGATGCTAATTTAGGGGACTTGTTGCTGTAACTTTATTTTTAATTCGAAATCGAAGCAGATTGTGTCAGTATTAAGTATGAAGACGTTTTGTGGACGACCAAACCCTACAACCGGGGTTTTGGAATGGATTGCAGAAGACGAGGAATATGATTATCATCAAGAGATAGCAAGGTATGACACACGCTTGAGTGAATATTTAAGGAGAATGCAATATCTAATTCGAATTTGAATCTAATTGATAAACGTATTTTTAATAAAAGTTTGTTTTCGATGGCTCTTCCACTTACATAGCTTTGGGGAAGTTTTGATGTTGTGTATGTATATTAAATACATTACATCAGGAAATAAAAAAATCCCACATGCTCATTAATTATACAAACAGGTTAAGTAGGCGTACAAATTTATAATAAATCAAAATATACAGACGAGCCACATTCCCTTAGACTAAGCTGAAATTTTACATAGCTTGAACAAGCCGCTATTTTTACTCACGATTTTGCCATATTCATATAGGTTGTAAATTCAAAGCTATGCAACGTTTTTTTTCCCTTTAAAATGTGATTTTACAGTAAATGATCTTGCAATCACATCACCTACAGAATTATTTCACAGATTTTCACGGTTAGTTTAATTCATATTCTTTAGCAACCTGAATAGTCCTGATTTTGTGGCCTATCTAGCACGGCACAACTTTGTTTTTGCTGGCAGTGTCTTCTTCTCGTGGTGCTTTGACCGTGGTTTAATTAATTACTGACTATGGTATCAGTTTGTGTGTGTTGTTTTGAAAGAGAATTCCATTTTTATTGGACTACAGGCTGGTAGTTAGTAATTTTAAATTGGCTTAGCATTTTGTGTCACCCGCTGCACTCGGGTCCCAATCCAAGTGGTTCTTCGTGTGGTGGATGCTGCAACGCACTATCAGCGCATGGTCCCAATCTGTCTGTCTGTCTCTCTCTCTCTCTCTGCATTGGTATTTACGATGGTTTGCTCTGATATGGACGTCACATTGTAATGCAGCATGTCATTGGACCGTGGTAACAGAGTGTGGCTTATGCCTCATGAGTGTAGGTGCATGCTGGTGGAAAGCTGTGTAGCCACAGAGTGTTTAATGGAGAAATTGGCTGATTGCTCATTCATGTGTGAGAGTACAGTTGGCACAGCCACATCCCAATGACGCTCCTTGTGTCATTAAAGAAAGCACCTACACCACCATGGATTAAAAGGGTCTGAGTAGAAGTGATTGATTCAGTGCAGAGCCAAGGAAATAAAAAGGTCAGGTTACCCTGTGAGGAAGTTGGTTGAATGGCTCTCTAGGGGAAAGTCACTCCATTTGAGATCTAGGAACAGCAGTGGCCTAGAGTTCCAAGGATCCTCGTATGGATGCTGAATGATGCTGGTGGGATGATAGAGTCAGGGTCTGGGAGTCCCGATGGGTACCAGCTAAGGTGGCTGGGATGAGAGCCGAAAAGGGCTGGCTGCATTCTGTGGAGTCTCAGCCCCGCTGTTTAAACCCAGAGGGTAAGTAAGGAAAGCAAAAGAGAGAAACACACACTTGGGATCAACAAGGAAGCAACCCGATTCTGACTTTTTTTTCTTGATTTTTATCATTTTTATTAGAATTTACTTACAATTTTAACCTCCATATGCACTGTTTTTTATGGATTATTTATTGATGAATTTTGCACTGCACTTTTTGAACATGATTTGATTGTAAATAAATGCATTTTGCACTAGACATATTGTTTGTGTCATCATTGTCCTAGTCCATGGTTATGACTATCGATGTCCCAGGAGACGAGTGACAAGTCTTTTGTAACCTGGGGCATCACACAAGCGCAACACTTAATTTTATGTGCATTTCTGGCAGAATAAACTGTGGCTTTCAGTGACAAATACCACTAAACAAAGCGATAGCAATAAATATGCAACAGTATCAAAAAAATGTAAATATCCGAGAGAGCTATATGATGTCTACTAAATAGAACAACTTACAGCTGGGCAATAGAAATAACTCACTGAGCTGTACACTTTAATGATCAGTCCAAATGTATATATGGTACAGAAGTTTTTTTATATTAAAGGCAGTGTCACAGGAGGATGATAGCTGGCATACCGAGAGGAACTGCACAAAGAACACATGGAGAACATGCAGACTCCATGCAGACAATCAAGTGCTGGATTTTAAAGTAGTATGCTGAATCTGTAAAGTGGCAGTGCCAGTCATTGTGCACTAATGTGCCACCTAAGCTATGAATATGTTAATTATATTTCAAGTACTAGGGGCTCCACTCCCTGCTCGCTTCGCTCGCCAACCCGTGTTTGTTTTACCGGATATACAATACAATTTATTTTTTGTATAGCCCAAAATCACACAAGAAGTGCTGCAATGGGCATTACCAGGCCCTGCCTCTTGACAGCCCCCCAGCCTTGACCCTCTAAGAAGACCAGAAAAAACTCCCAAAAAAAAAAACCCTTGTAGGGAAAAAATGGAAGAAACCTTGGGAAAGGCAGTTCAAAGAGAGACCCCTTTCCAGGTAGGTTGGGCGTGCGGTGGGTGTCAAAAAGAAGGGGGTCAGTACAATACAGTATAATACATAGAACAGAATAAATCCTCAATACAGTATAAAAATAAAAATTCTAGAAGTACGGAGTAGAATTTCACATTAGATGATATCACATAATAATGATTTGGATTTGTTTTAAGTCCTGGAGACCTCATTAATCAAGCTGCCTCCCCCATTTTGCCATTCCACATCTGAAATAGCGCTAATCTGATGAAAGGACCCCTCATTCCCACGTCCCCATTCATCAGGGATGACTTTACCTTAGGCAGGCAATCTACAATTTAAATAGATTGTTATTTTCTTGGGAATTGTTACATATGCATTATTTTCACTTTTACTTTAAAAACTTTTGTAAAAACAATACTTGTTTCTTTATTTTCTGCCCCGCGCGTGGTTACATCTCTTTCTTGCCAGACGTATAATGCTGCTCGTGTTGTGAAGGGTGTTGCGGCTGAATGTATGCTAAGGATATGCCTTTGGATCATTTTGCTGTCTTTTTGCTGCTTGCTAGCTGCTTCTTCTGCCTGTCGCATGTCGCTGTTTTAAGAGCTGGGAACACATGATGCTTGCCTGCCAAAAGCAATCCAACAACTGCTAGCTTAGAGGTCTGTTGACTTGTTTTAAATGATGGCTCACTGCCTGGTCTCGCGTGACATTGTAAAAGCAATACCTGTCTTATTTCTGGCCCCGGGCGTTGTTGAATTGTTTCTTGCAGGATGTATAACGCTGCTCGCGTTTGGTGGGGTGGGGGGGGTGGTTTGGGTAGCTGCTGTCACGCTGCCCGTCCTTTTTGCTACGGCCCTGGGACAATGTCTTGGCACCAAGTCTCATGTTTATGGTCCCCACGAGACGCACCGTGGCAAGTCTACTTGGTCTCATGGGTCTTTAAAATGTCTTCCGAGATGATCACGTATCGTAGCCTTGCATTTGCTTTCCAGGACAGGATTTCTTTTTATAATAGAGAGAAATGTGTCACATTTCATAAATTTAACTACAGTCACACAGCTTTATGACTGCTCAGCTGTCTTAAAGTTACAGGTAATTGTACTGTGGTATGAAAAACACCATGGTCATTTTATACCAACACATTCTTTTTAACTTTCCGCATGTTACCTGGTCAGTTTTAACTTGTTGCAGCAAGGTAGATGCATTATTAATCCTTACCATGTACTTAATCTACCGGAAATGACATGAACTGAGTATTATGCCAGTCAACTCAATGTGTCAGATTTCATTCCATCATGATCACTTGAGTTTTGTTTGAGCACATTACTAATGTGTACTTCCTTTTTAGGACAATCTTTACAATCTAGATCTACCCTACTGTAAATCTACTGTACTTGTGAATTTCCCCTTGGGATTAATAAAGTATCTCCTATCTATCTATCTATCTATCTATCTATCTATCTATCTATCTATCTATCTATCTATCTATCTAATCCTCAAGTTGTTTGTTTATCCATCAGTATTTTATTTTTGCCTTCAATAAAACTACCTGATAATAGCCTTTTAAGTAACTTGTTTTTGACTGTATGTATTTACATATTCTCACCTTCATGGACATCAATGGTTTTGATTGCTGTTAAATAGTCTGAAAACTATATTTATAGCATAGTCAATGTCAGTTTTCACAATTGAATTAACCTTTTTTTTTTTTTTTCTTTTTTCAGGTCATCTTATGCTGATATGCTGCACGACAAGGACAGAGTAAGTTGTAATCAATTCTTAGAGAAATTTCTGTTCTGTTTAGACAAATATGAATACATTTATCACTGTCAGTAGAAACATTACTTATTGTGTTTTTCATGTATTCTATTGGACACTGTTTATTTACTTCCTATTCACTAAGACTGGTGGCAGTTTTTTGGTGCAACAAACTAGACTGGATTGAAAAGACTTGCTCTATCCTTACTAACAGTTTCTAGCATCACATGAGGCATTCTCAAATGTTCCCTGAAAATCTTTACCACTGTGTCCCTCCAGCCCTGGAGTTTTGTTGTAATAATCCATGCCTTGTAGTGATGCATTACATGAAGTGGTACATTAGATTCAGGGTAAACTATAGCACCTTGGCATCATTCTCACAGGAAGCTCCTGCTCATGTTAGTTTGGAAGAGCAGGGTGTATTGAGGGCAGTACGACCTGTGTTTGTGTTGGATGCTGCAAAAGTACAGTATGCTATTGTGCCATCAAACCAGAGAATCTGTAATGTCTCCTTAAAATATTAATAAGCTGGTGACCCAGCAGATGGGTTATAGGACCTGTTGTTTTAGACAATGTGAGATCAAAGAATTGACCACAAGCTTAGAAAGCTTTTGCTAGGCCACTCATTTATGGGCAGGACTGGAGAGGATTAGCATTAGGCTTATACTTTTCTGCCTATTAACTAGTTTCACTTGATATAGGAAATGGGCACCTATGAGACCTGACTGTTTAATGACAATGAAAGGGTCCAGGGAGCAGGGACACCAAGAATCTGTAGAAGGAGCTCTAGAATGCCACCCTTACTCCAAGTGATCCAACGGTTTGTTTGGAAGAGGCCCTGAGATTGACTTTAAAGCTGCCTTATGACCAGGGATGCTGAATGTATAATTATAATGGAGATTTGGAACAAATCTTGACTGTATAACAGATCTAGGTAATATTTCTCTGTTCCCGGTTTTTCTGTCTTTGTTCATAAGTCACATCTGACATGTGCTGGCAGAAATATACAGAGACTGAGATTTTTCAAATAATAATAAAAAAAATCTGACTTTTGTGCTACTTTTTTTCAGTTACAAAACATATGAGCATTTTTATTGGTATTTGAACTTTTTTTTTTCTCTCCATCCTATTTTATGACAGAATGTAAAGTATTTCCAGGGTATTCGAGCAGCAGTGAAGCGAATAAAATCACGTGAAGAACGTGCTATAGTATTGGATATTGGTACAGGTACAGGTCTGCTCTCCATGATGGCAGTCACGGCAGGTGCTGATTTTTGTTATGCAGTGGAGGTATGTTTATAGATCTGAAGTTTAATTTCTGTCAACCTGTTTGACTTTTAAATGCTGTTTTGTGTCAAGATGTTTCTAATTTACCTTTCTTGTTATTACTTAGTGTTATTTATTTATTCAGCCTGCCTTGAACATATTTTATGCACAAAATCTGTTTAACCCATTTCTGTCTTTTTAACAAATAAGCAAAGTTATTTATATCAGTTATAAGTAAGTAAGTGGAAGTAATTAGAGGTCACTGATGAAGTAATATCTTTTAAGTCACACTAGCAGTGCTACCTGTGAAGGACCAGGTAAAATCTAAGCAATCAACATAGACCACAGCTTTAAAGTTTGCAGTGCACCAAGCAATGTATATGTCTCTGTTATATGCTATATGGTACTGGATTTGTAAAAGCAGTGTTAAAGTTTCTGATGTGCCATCTATTGGAATGACCAAGACATACACTTCGGACAGACTCACAGACATTTATCCTTTTATTAAGGTGGAAATGGCCGTTTCAACACGCAATGCGTACTCACACAAGTTTATGGTTGAGGTATAGATTACATTTTGTATTGTTGTTTTTTTAAATTTTACTTATAATTATGGTATTTTTACATACACAACAGTATCTTATTTTAAATAAATCATAAGTTCTCTTGCAATAGCAAAATATGCGATTTTTTTTTTTTTTTTACCAAAGATATGATAGACAAGTTTCAGACATGATGTATAGTTGTGTATGATGGGTCACTAGCATTACAGAATATGAAGACCTTGAGTCAGAGTTTTGACTCTGGTAAGAGTGACGCATTTGCTGAAGAACTCAATGCTGTGCTTGAGTTGTAAGTACTGCTTAGTATAAATTTGAAGCATTGTGCATTTTTACAGTTCAAGCGTTATTGGTTCAGTTACCATTTCCAGAAACTAACTGCAGCAAGTTCTCCCTATGCCAGTTTTCTGAGCATTGCTCATCCAGATTCAAGTTCTTTGCATACTCGCTTGAAACTTCCCACAAGTAGCCCTGTGGTTGAATGCCACTGGCCATGCAAATTTTCACAGGGGCCCATTCTTCGCTCAAGTGTATTTGCAGTTAGGGACTCCAGCCTTACTAACTCCAGCAGCCACTACCATTTGAATCTGGCTGAAACACACCACATTACCTTTCATAGGGGGCTGCTCTTCAATCTAATTTCACTGAATTATGGTGTGCCGTACTGCCACTTGTAGTTTCACATGGGTAACCTAGCACAGGAAGAAGCTGGTATGAAAATGTATTTATGTACATAGTTTATTCCAGAAGTGAAATGCCAGACAAGTGCAACAACAAAAAAATAAATGAATATGCACTTCTGTGGTGCAACTGCAACAGAAGGCAGGAGAAGATGAACATATGGCAGGCAGTAAGCTCAAAAACAAATTTGTGAGTGAACAAAGTAAAAGCTCACTTATGAAGCCAAGTTTAGTTTAGTTGTCTTGCTATTGTTGTATAATACTTACATAGTATGCATGCTGAGATTAGATTTGCAGTTTGCTGTATTTTTTAAATTGACTATCCATTGTTTCCTTTTTGTTAGTTTTATTTGGGTTTTTATTGGTTGCAGTTTTTAGTTCTCTGCTTTCCCTGTTGTAAAATGGTGTTTCCATATACAAGGCATGTCTCAGTTTGTACTGTATATTGCGTTTGCTGTAAACCTTCCAAAAGTTTGCAACTGTACAAGATTACAGATCAAAATATTAAACATTCAGATCTTATTGAAACAACCATTTTTAGAGAATGTACTACTGGGTGAAATTATATTTATATCCCAAATTGTATGTAGAACATTCAGGAGTAAGCAGCTCCAGTGACATACTAGCCCATGGTTTATACTCTGGGTCACTGCCATACTATGATACATGTCACTTGCTCTCCGTTACCTCACCCCCACATCAAATACTTACACCACTGGTTACTATTCCTACTTCTAGCATGGAAGCAGAGACTGAAATATGAGTAACCAGTAAGAAATTAGTCCAGACGTGAATGTTGTGGATTAGGGTAACAGCTTTAAGTTTCTTTGAGTCGCCAACACTGGTGATCTGAAGCTGCTGCATCACGTCTTCAATATAGAGAAGGAAACTCATCATTGTATTTGTTCCTCAGACATTTGAGGAAATCCTGAATGTCTCCATCTACTTATACTCTTCAACTTCCATAAATGCAAAGTCCCTGTTATATCTTGGTATGGCACCTGCTCAAGACTGTAAAATGACACAGAGGATGGAAATGTCAGTTCAGAATATCAATGACAAACCATTTCCTTCTGTCCATGACATACATATACCATATAACAGACACTACCTTATAAAGATTAGAACTACTAATAAAGGCACCAGGCATTCTGCACAGTACGTTTTTTTTACCCATCTTCATTCTGACCTATAGTACGCTAAGAGCTTTTATCCCCAGGTTACTGACAACAGTATTTCTTTTCTTTGTCTCTGATGTTGCATTTTCTCTAGTGCTGCATTCATGGTCTCGTGTTAGTATTCTATTACTATAACCTGCCTTGAGGAGACATGCGAGTAAGAATTTGATTATGAACATGATGGCACTCTCTTTAAATAAAGTAACCTCAATGAAATTCTTCTTGTAGCTCCTGATCACATCTGCAAAACACTATGAAGAATTTCAGATAATCTATTTTCACAGAACCTATCATTAAATTTGTTTTTCTGGGATGCCTTGGATTAATGGCTTGCTTCAGATCGTACTGCTGCATATCCATTGGAATGAAAGCAGAATTTTGATTTGTCAGTTGCAAAGTATAGAGTTTCTTCTTATTTGTTCCTGTTATTGGGGCTTAATCCAATTTTGATTTAGAACTCAAAACCGGCTGATGACTTGATAGCCTCCTATAGAATTTCCTGATATAACTTGTAATTTGTTGTTCCCTTGATTATTGTAAGCCCTCATAACGAAAACACACTGATGCCGTGATGCTTTACAGTTGTGAGGTTTAGGTGTTGGTATAGTTTTTCATTCTCTTCAAGCAACCTTGTTTACCCTTCTATAAAGATAAACGTTTGTCTTATCTGTCCAGGAAAGGTTATTCTTATAGTCTTCTAAAATATCCAGGTTCCGTTTACCTCCAAGTTTTCCCCATTATTAACAGGACCTCCTGACCAGACATATTACTCTGTTTTCTAGTGGTTCATATACTTTGTCCATCTTTTGACTTTCAGTATTTAAATATGCTTGTCAAAGATGCAACAATGTTCAGTTTTTTTAAGTTCTTATTGCTTAGATGGTGAACAGATGACAGTTTAGTAAAGAAGCTTACAAATGTTTTTCTCACAACTGTATTTCTTTACAACAAAATCTTGTTGTAAACAAAAAACATAAAATAGGGTAATTAATTGATTAAAATATGATTGATTAATCTGTTTAGTTCTGGGTTTTAAAGGTTATTCTGCTTGGTTTAATCAGTGAAGCCATCCCAGATACATAACTGTCAGTCATGAATGCTTGGTTCTTTCTTTATTCAGGTGTTCAAACCAATGGCTGAAGCTGCTGAAAAGATTGTGCAGAAGAATGGTTTTGCTGATAAGATCAAAATTATTAATAAACACTCAACCAGTGTCACTGTAGGACCAGGTAAGTACAATAGGCAGCCTTCTGTTAGTTGATTTTATTTTAAAAAATGCATCCTAGGGGTATTCTATCATAGTCGGTTTTGTTCAGCATTAAATATACAATATTGTAAAATGCAATAGTGATGAAATGAAGTTGGATTATTTTTAATACCTGTGCTAAAGATACCGTATTTTTCGCACCATAAGACACACTTTTTTTTCCCCCCCAAAAGAAGGATGGAAATGTCTGTGTGTCTTATGGAGCGAATATTGCATTACAGGCCATGATGTGTATTACCTGACAAAAGTCGACATCCAGGGGTAGAGGGCGACAAAACTCACTGTTACGTTACAGGCATTTCCTCTGTGCTTGGAGGAATGTTAGACTCATTGACTCGGCATCTAATCCTTACGTGTGCGTGAGTTGCAAAATGTAGACAAATATAAACAAAGGCAAGATGGCATCTACATCTCATGAGGGAGTGAAGCAAGTGCAGAAAACAAAATACTCGGCAGACGATGTTTTGCGCATTATCACTGATTCGGACTCTGATTTTTCAGAATCTGATTTTGTTGAGAGTGATCAGGAGATCGAACAAGAGAGTGAGGAACTGGCATCAGCTGATCGGGACACCAGTCGATGCCGCCCCAGCTGAGCATATTCGTGCAGCCGATGCACCTATGGCAAGGTTATTGTGGGAGGAATACCTAGACATTGATCCGTGGGAGCCAAACTGGCTACCGGACTTCACAAGACAGTATGGCTTGCTGTTAGACTCGACAGATTACCAGCCGCTGGACTACTTCAGGCTGTTCTTTCCTGAAGCTGCCTTTCAGCTACTGTCAGACGAGACAAACAGGTATGCAGAGCAGTTTTTTGAATCGAGGGCTGTGCTTGCACCGCATTCTCGTTTTTCAAACTGGAAACCCACAACAAAACACGAGATGAAGGGCTTTGTGGCATTACAAATATAGATGGGACTAGACTGGCGATATAACTTCAGGGAGCATTGGTCCAAACGTGCTTTGTCCCCTGGTGGCTTTGGACAGGTTATGCCGCGTGATGATAGGTACGTGCTCCTGCAAAGTGATTGTGAGCAACTGAGCTTCATAAATTCTGACACTAGCGATGAGGTTTGGGGTTTCCATAAAACTAGAAGAGTGCTTGAACCTTAAAGTCTCTCCTTATTTGTTAATGACAGTGATGATGTTTCTTAATACCGCTGTTGAATTTACATGGTTGAAATATTATTCTGCTATATTTTATTAAACATAGTACACCATTTGGTTCAGAATATTTTTCTTCTTGTTTTCCTCTTCTAAACCTAGGTGCGTCTAATGGTCAGGTGCATCTTATGGTGCAAAAAATACGGTACCTAGGTACATTAAAGTTCTTTAACACTCAAAATTAACTAATTTGAGCAGCTCACAACTGTTCACAGATCTGAAAACTCAGCAAATAATTTTCAATTGTATATTCCACACAGCATACATGTCCTTTATTGGAAAGTATTTTATAGTGTTGTTGTTAAATTTACAGGATTTATTGCTTTCGAAATTTGCTTTCATCTAAAATTTACTTTTTAGCATATTTTCATTTTGATTCAAAATGCATCGCATTAGGGACTGTTTATACTTCAGACTCAGAATGCTTACATGCACATAGGTGCCACGCTTTCACAGCGCTGTTTTGGCGTGTCCTCTAAGCATGTCGTCAGAAGTTAAAACAACATGTCCGCAAGTTGCAGTACCAGCAAAAATATGGATGCCGCGTGTGTGTGTGCAAATTTTGTCAGCATCATTGTTTACTATCAACACTGTGTTCTCCCCAGAAATTTTTTCCAGCCAGGTGGCATGAAAAAGTAGCCAGGTGAGGAAGGATGGGGAAATTTGGTGGTGGGGAAAATTAAATGTGCACTATTTTTATTAGTTAATTATTATTATTTTCCAATGCTTAATATGACTTCCTTTTTTAAGGTTTGACACTTGTGCCAGAATATTTTTATTAAATTTAAGAAGTATCCAATTCAGGATCTTGCAACCTTAACAAAAATTTTAAATAACATATGTTATGACATAAACCAAAAGGCACAAGTATTGTTGCTGTTGGGAAGAAAAGTGAAAACAATGGAAAAAAAGTATGGGAAACCTAATGAAGAAAAATGAAATAATATTCTTCAAAGCCAACTTGCGTATGCAGAAGGTGTCTTCAGTTAAATATTTATTCTTCATTTCTTCCTAAAGGCCCAGTTGTCTACAGCTTTCCCATAATCAAAGTCCCCAGGATCTGGGCCCTCCAAGGTTATCAGCGTGAGATTACTTTAACATTAAACAAGCGTCGGAGATCTATCTTCCAATCTCCGATGCTTGTTTAATGTTATATATTCACCAGCAAAATCAAACACCCCTGAAATATTATTATCATTAGACGCAGAAAAAGCATTTGGTATGATTGAATGGAACTACCTTTTCACTGCATTGGAGAAATTTGGGTTTGGCCTGAATATTTGTGCATGGATCAAACTACTGTATACCAATCCAGAAGCCTCGGTTTGTATTAATAACATTTGCTCAGACTACTTTAAGCTAGAACGTGGTACCAGACAAGGATGTCCCTTGTCACCGCTGCTGTTTGCAATCGCCATTGAACCACTAGCGGTTCACTGCCGAAATTCTTATCAGATAAAGGGGATTGTCAGAGAAGGACTGGAACAGAAAATTTCTCTGTATGCAGATGATATGGTTTTATATATATCAGACACAGAAAACACTGTCCCTGCAGTTTTAACAGCACTAACAGAATTTCAAAAGATATCTGGTCTTAAAATTAATCTGAATAAAAGTATACTCTTTCCAGTGAATTCACAAGCATATAATAGATTGGACACCCAACCTTTTACCATAGCAGATCAGTTTAAATACCTAGGAGTAAATATCACAAGTAAACATAAAGCTCTTTATCAACAAAATTTTGCCGTCTGTATGGAAAAAATTAAGTAAGACTTGCATAGATGGTCAACCCTTCATCTCACTCTAGCCGGAAGAATTAACGTTGTTAAGATGAATATCCTTCCTAAACTTCTTTTTTTTATTTCAAAACATTCCAATATATATCAATAAATCGTTTTTTAAACAGTTAGATTCAACAATAACCTCATTCATTTGGAACTCAAAACACCCACGTATCCGAAGAGCGACCCTACAAAGACCTCGGGCAGAAGGTGGCATGGCTTTACCTAATTTTCAGTTTTATTACTGGGCAGCAAACATACAAGCCATAAAAACCTGGACACAAATAAATGAACATACACAGGCTTGGTCCGCAATAGAAGTAAAATCCTGTAGAACTTCTTTATACTCCCTGCTGTGCTCTCCAATAAATGCAAGTTATCGCAAATATACTAATAACCCAATTGTGCTTTTCTCACTCAGAATATGGAACCAACTTAAAAGATTTTCCATCTTAAAATGCTTTTTATCTGTGGCACCTCTGCAAGAGAACCACCTCTTTCAACCCTCGTAAACATATCCAGTTTTTAATACCTGGAAAAGTTTTGGGATTAAAATGCTCAGAGATCTTTATATAGACAACATATTTGCATCTTTTGAACAAATGTGCTCAAAATTCAACCTCCCAGCTACACATTTCTTTCACTATCTTCAAATTAGAAATTTTGTTAAACAGAAATTGCCCGATTTCCCCCACCTCGCACCCTCCACAATGCTGGAAAAAAATACTGCTCAAATTCCAGGAATTAAACACCATTTCCGCAATATATAAAATCCTATTAGAGTCCCTACCTTTCAAAGATCCAAGAGGACATTGGGAAAAAGATCTCTTAATCAATATATCAGAAAAGGAGTGGAAGGTAGCAAAGCAGAGAATTCACTCGAGCTCCATATGCGCAAAGCATAAATTATTCAACTAAAAATTATATATCGAGCCCATCTGTCTCGCTTAAAATTGTCCAAAATGTTTCCAGGGCAAGATCCAACCTGCCAACGGTGCAACCAAGCTCCTGCCTCACTGGGTCACATGTTCTGGACCTGCACTAAACTAACATCATTTTGGACCAAAATTTTTAAGTGCCTTTCAGACAGCCTTGGTATCACAATCCCTCCTAACCCATTAACAGCTGTGTTCGGTGTTCTTCCAGACGGACTTGAAGTGGAGAAGGACAAGCAAACGGTGATTGCATTTACTACACTTTTGGCACGCGGACTTATTCTGTTAAATTGGAAGAATCCTAACTCTCCTCTGATAAGTCAGTGGGAAACCGATGTTTTATATTATTTGAAATTGGAAAAAATGAAATTCTCAGTTAGAGGATCTGTACAAAATTTTTTCAAAACCTGGCAGGATCTAATCAATATTATTTTAGAATAAGAGAAATAACTATTACCGCATTTAATTCCCTTCTCCATCTCTTATTTACCTATATATTTATTTCTCCCTTTCTTTTATTTATTGTTGCCTTATTAAAAAGCCCTAAGCAATTCTCCTTTGGCTTAGCTTTCCTTCTCAGGGGTGGGGTTTGATTTGTCTTCAATTTTGTTTGGTTATAAATTGATCTATTTGTATGGAATGATTACAATAAAAATTAATAAAAAAACAAAAAAAAAGATAACTTGGCGTGCTTTGATTCATGCGATTTCTCAAACATGTCTTGATCCTTTTAAGTGCAGAAAACCCCCTTTCACATTCAGCTGTGCTCACTGGGATAACTAGCCCAATATGAGCTAGTTTGTCTAAATTTGGAAACGACTCTGAGCTCTGATGTCGTTGCCATTTTTAGTAAAATCTGTTTTGGACTGAAGTCTTTGTATGATTGACTTCTGATCATTTTTGATGCAACTGTCCATTCTTGCCTGCTACTTTCATATTTTTAAAAGGGCTGCCATTTTTGGAGTAATGATTGAAAAGAATTTCATCAGACTCACTTGAATCGTGAGTTTCTGCATTGAAAACTTTTGAAACACTGGAAATAATTGGCATATCAGAGAATCTTGCATCTAGGTGCTTGACAATTGTCTCTAGGTATTTATCATATATTGCAGTTTTGAATGACATTATATCACTCTCTGTATAAACAATGCAGAGATCTGACCATTCTTCTGCCAGACAATGATGAAGGCTTTGAAAATATCTCCCAGGAGTGTCTTTCAACTCCATGATGGACAATTTTGTGGTGAGCAAAATTGGCTCAGTTTTGGTAAGATTGACATTTTGCCTTTGCCAAGCCTTAGATAAGTTGGACATCAAAGGTAATATGTCTGAAAGCATCATCAGAGAGGAAACAAAATTGTATGTATTAATACACCTGCTTAATCTTTCAGCTGTGATGTCATTTCGTTCAATGGCCTCTCTTTTCAGCACAGCTATGACACTCATCATACACTGTTGTAGTGACTGTACTGCACAGTCATGAGACCGCCATCTAGAGTCACTGGCCATTTTCAGCTTAATCTGGGGAATGTTCAGAATATTTTGGATTTCCGTTAAACCAGCCATCCTAACTGAAGAATTTTGGAGAAATAGAACAGCTGCCTTAAGATGTCATTCAGTTTTGTTAAATAAGGTACAGCAGCTGCTGCTTGGGCACTTGCAAGGGTCAATTGGTGGTTTACACAGTGGTTGGATGTTAGAGCGTGTGAGCTTACTCAGTGCTGCAGGATCAACATACATGTTGATCTTTTTTTTTCTTTCAGTAATAGCGCCAGCAAAAATCCACACCCGATCTGATGCTGTTTGTTTTCAAATAATACTGCATTAGTGCGATGATGTTTTCACATATATTGCCTCTTTCTTTCAGGTGTGTAATAGAAACCACAGCATAGAGAGAAGCGTGTACATTGTAACAGGTACACACATTGTAAATGTAGGAAAGACGATCCTTGCGTGTGTGTGAACAGTTAACATTTGAATCTGATGATTGCATATAGCGCTGAAGTTACTGCTCTGTACTATTCTATCCTCTGCATGTCCTGGAGTATAAAAGAAACAGTATACAGCAACATGTGGGGACTGGCAAGATCAGGGAAAAAAAACACACAGTCACTGATTACAAACCGCAAGATGTTATGCGAATGAATATGAGTAATATGAAGAATGTTGCATCCGCGCCACAAAATTTTCCGAAATGTACTATACAGGTCATAAAACGAATAATTCCAAATATCATATATACCTACATCTGTGTTTTTTTTTTTTTGACATCATACACCATAAGGTGCACACTAACACTCAAAAAATCTGAATAAAAAAAAATCAAGTGACGGTGAGATACAAAGAAGGCAGATTCGCCGGCGTTTGTGTGTCAGCTTTAATCCCTCCAGATGAGAGAATGTCCAGTTCCATTGTCTCAAAACACCACTCACATCTCCAGTTATTCCATTTCAAATAAAAAATAATGGCGTCGGATCCCTGGGTGGGGGGCGGTAGTATGTATCGTGATCGTGATTTAGAGAGAATAAAAGTTAAAAAAAAAAAAAAAAAAAAAGTCCTATAAATGCATACCGTGTGTTACAGACGCAAACCAAATGTATGTGTGTACTGTATAATATTAACAAAAAGAGCAGCTCACTACTGAAAATGGCAAATATAGGAGTGAGTGGGGATCGAACAGGGGACTCTTGATTATAAGTCAGCAAATCTTGCCGCTATGCCACTGAAGCTGTTGTCTCTTCCCTGAACCTTTTGTGAAAGTGTTTACTTGATCTTTGGACTTCAGGCTTTATACATTATATAGTTTATGCCTACATTTTGTCATTTACTACTAAAATATGAAAAACGTTTCTGTTTTAAAAATATGTTTACACAGATTACTGTAGAAACGCAACACACATGAAATGTGTGTTTTCCAAATAGCAATCTATTATTTCCACTCTAAAAATCCAGCAGTTCAGTCACTCCCAGATAATCAAACAAGGCATGAGCTGGGAAAACTTAGTGAACGTTCTGCGACAGTGGGGGATGGAATAGCCGGCTGCTTGCTGCTGGTCTTAATCAGCATATTTAGAAGACAAAAGACGCTGGCGGAGAGGCGAGAACGGTTTTAAGGTGGGCCGGATGTACAAGTTTTTTCGCAGACTTTGGTAATTCTAGTGTTAAGCTACTCCGCCCCCGCTATTACCATGAACAGCCCCCTCTTGAAAGCCCACCTCCCCATACTCTTTGCTTGTGAACTCCGCTCCACGTCGTCCCCGCTATTAGCTTGTTCAGCATTGAGTGATCGGCAACATCCTGCCCCATGCCTCTCCCCTCGCCACATGCGATCCTGCTTGTAAAATATTTGCCCACCCGCCCGCTCGTCCCTTGCCATCTCTGCAGATCTTTAGATATGCCTGTGTCTGTAGATCTGCGGCTCTCATCTCGCAATGTCATGCGAGATGACAGCCAGGTGCTCAACTAAATTAGCTTGGCAGAGCACTAGGGAGAACACTGCAACATGTGATGGCAAGCCACACTGCAGCTCCAACAGGATAAATCTGTGTGCTTTGATGTTTGATGAATGGTTTGATGTGGTGGAGCAAATCATGAAATTTAAATGCTGACATGTGAATGTGCTTTTCTTCATCCATTTCCCTCATAGGAAATACAAGTGTTACATATTCCTCATTGTAATGATGTTATATTTTTTAAAGTCTCACATTCCATCTGTATCATTGTTGGAGTCTTTTGTATCTTTTGCATCAGAATGTAAACAATTTTTATTTTTTAACATTTTTGTCACTCGGCTCTCAATACAGCGAACCTGGACATTGTTTTCTCATCCTCCAGCTTTACTTAAAGTATGCTTGCAAGTATAGACAGCACACTGCTTGCATAGCAGCAGTAGCATCCTAAAGCGGACACGTCGCATAGCATCCCCAGCCATAATTTCTGATGACGTGTTCAGTGAACATGCCAAAACGACGCTGGAACATGTAGCAGCCATGATGTGTGCGAGTAAGCATTCTGAGTGTGAAGTGTAAACTGGCCCTTAGTGTGTGTGTGTGCGTGTGTGTGTGTGTGTGTTTTTGCTTGCCTTGTGATAGACTGCTGCCTTGTTCAGATTTCTTTCAAGCTATTTGTCCGACTTATGTTGCCAGTCCCCAATATCCTTTATTTGATTAAGTTAGTTTAAAAATGTTATGTTAAAACCAAGAAGTAGTAAATTGCTGTTTATTGCTACATATGCTATAAAACAAATTTCATCAATAAATGTATTGGTTACTTCATTTTGGTTTTCCCACAAATTAATGCTTTGAATACTCGTAAATATTTTATAATTTGTATCAGTTAAAATGTGTAATTAGTAATCTGTGTCAGAAGTCAGTATATATTTTGATTGAGTTAGTAATATACCAGTAGAAGCCAAAAAATGTGGTATTTTTAAGAGGCAGGAGTATTTTAATTTTGAACACTAACAAGAACAGGCCTACAAATGGAATATGCCCCAAAGATCTTTATCTCTATTTACACTGCACTGTGTATTTGGATTGTATCTAGATATAAATTAACAAGAGTATATTTACCACTGGGCTTAAAAAGAGTCTCTACAAATCCAATGTTGCTATACCCGAGCATAATTCAAGTTAGCATATAGGCCTCTTCAGATTTCTTCTCATTAGTTTGAGTGGACTCTTTCATATTAGTGCACCTCCAGTCATGAATGTCATCCTTTGCTTCCACATATGTGCCTTTTTCCACCATCTTTTGGTTGCCACTATGTACTTATGTTTGTCTGGTTGTTGTATGCAAATAGAAAATCTTGTTTTAAATTTGGCCAACATGGTTCTGAACTCCTATAAATGTGATCTGTGTGATATGCAAAATACATTTGCAATTAGTTTTAAATAGGATAAAACATTACATGATCGTGATTATATCACCAAAAACTGGTGTTAAGGGCATGTGTGTAGGAGGAAAACGAGCACTCTTAGAGATTAATGCTTTGAGATTTTTGGAATGGCCAGAATTTTCACTTGAGATGTGTTTAAATTAAGTGTTCTCTGGGGTATTCTGGTTTATAGACCTGTCACTTAATAATATTACCATCAAGATGATTGTTAAATTTAAAATGATTCATGAGCTCTGAGCCTTAAGCAATAATGTTGAGTATTGAATTTAAGTGGATGTTGTGAATATTTCTTTTATTAATTCTCTAATCTTGTTTTTACATATTTTTTAATTTTATTTTTCAATACAAGAAATTTTCTGTGTGTCAATGTAACTGTTCCATTTCTTTTTCTGTTTTCAGAGGGTGACATGCAGTGCAAAGCAAACATCCTGATAACAGAACTATTTGACACTGAACTAATTGGAGAAGGGGCCTTGCCAAGCTATGAGCATGCACATAAATATCTTGTTGAGGTAAATAAAGAGGTAACACCTGAGAACATTAAATATAAACTCTGGCTTAATAACCATCTTAGCATCTAAACAACAAGTCTTATGCCAAAGTTTTTGATGTCATGACAAACATGCCTAATGTATACTTCAGATAGCATAAATGTTAATATTTGTTGTGAGGTGGAATTTCATTAATAAAACGGTCAAGTAAGGTAACCATTTTTAATACTGTACATGAAGAGACAACCACAGGGTGTTACAGTATATCTTAATGCAAATGTTGCAGCTAACAAACTCTGTTAAAAGTAACTCAACTACCCTGGTTGAAACTGGATACAGGAAACCATCATTCAAAAAAAAAGAAATCGGTGCAAGGCACATTCCTTTCTCAAGGTCATCTTTTCTTATATAAGGACTTACATTCTGTTCAGCTTCAGCATTTGGCATTACACCCAGACACCTTGTGTTAGTTGTGACACGACTAATTCAAAACGTAAGATTACTGCTACATACTATGTCAAACTGAGAGAAAGGAGATACGATGTCTTGTACACTGGTATTACTGTTGAAACAATCAAGACATTTTATTCAACTGCCACATTTGCATGTATCTTACTCAACATTCATGATTAGTTTACTTTTAATTTATCATGTATTTTTTGCCTTACAAGCCCAACTCATTATATTACATTACAGAGTTCTGTTAAATCTCAAGACACAAAATGGCGTACAACTAAAATGCAAATATAAATCTGTGCAGAAAAGGTATTTTGTTTTAAATTTACCCCTCCTTGAACCACCACTTTATCATGGTGGAGGGGCTTGCATGTCCCAATGATCCTAGGAGCTCTGTTGTCTGGGGCTTTATGCCCCTGGTAGGGCCACTCAAGGCAAACTGGTCCTAGGTGAGGGATGAGACAAAGAGTGGTTCAGCAAACCTTCTATGATGAATGAAAACTTTGAATGGTGTTTTCCCTCGCCCGGATGCGGGTCACCGGGGCCCCCCCTCTGGAGCCAGGCCTGGAGGTGGGGCTCAATGGCGAGCGCCTGGTGGCCGGGCCTGCACCCATGGGGCTCGGTCGGGCACAGCCCGAAGAGGCAATGTGGGTCCCCCTTCCCATGGGCTCACCACCTATGTCAGGGGCCAAGGAGGTTGGGTGCAGTGTGAGTTGGGTGGTGGCTGAAGGTGGGGACCTTGGCGGTCCAATCCTCGGCTACAGAAGCTGGCTCTTGGGACGTGGAATGTCACCTCTCTGAAGGGGAAGGAGCCTGAGTTAGTGCGAGAGGTCAAGAGGTTCCGGCTAGATGTAGTCGGACTCACCTCGACGCACAGCTTGGACTCTGGAACCAGTCTCCTTGAGAGGGGCTGGACTCTCTTACTTATTGCCCCCCAGCTTGGAGCCTGTTCATTGGGGTTTACCCCGGTGGACGAGAGGGTAGCCTCCCTCCGCCTTCAGGTGAGGGGATGGGTCCTAACTGTTGTTTGCACGTATACACCGAACAGCAATTTGGAGTACCCACCCTTTTTGGAGTCCCTGGAGGGGGTGCTGGAGGGCATACCTTCTGGGGACTCCCTCATTCTGCTGGGAAACATCAATGCTCACCTGGGCTATGACAGTGAGACCTGGAAGGGCATGATTGGGAGGAATGGCCCCCTGATCTGAACCCGAGCGGTGTTTTGTATTGGACTTCTGTGCTCGTCACGGATTGTCCATAACGAACACCATGTTCAAGCATAGGGGTGTTCATATGTGCACTTGGCACCAGGACACCCTAGGCCTCAGTTCGATGATTGACTTTGTGTTCGTGTCATCGGACCTGCGGCCACATGTCTTGGACACTCGGGTGAAGAGAGGGGCGGAGCTGTCAACTGATCACCACCTGGTGGTGAGTAGGCTTCGATGGTGGGGGAGGATGCCGGTCAGGCCTGGTATGCCCAAACGTGTTGTGAGGGTCTGCTGGGAATGTCTGGCAGAGACCCCTGTCAGAAGTAGCTTCAACTCCTACCTCCGGTAGAACTTTGACCACATCCCGAGGGAGGTGGGGGACATTGAGTCCGAATGGGCTGTGTTCCGTGCCTGTATTGTTGAGGTGGCTGACCGGAGCTGTGGTCGGTGCCTGTCGTGGCGGCAATCCCCGAACCTGTTGGCGGACACCGGCGGTGAGGGATGCCGTCAAGCTGAAGAAGGAGTCCTACAGGACCCTTTTGTCCTGTGGGACTCTGGAGGCAGCTAATAGGTACCGGCAGGCCAAGCAGAATGCGGCTTTGGTGGTTGCTGAGGCAAAAACTTGGGCGTGGGAGGAGTTTGGGGAGGCCAAGGAGAACGACTTTCAGACGGCTTCGAGGAGATTCTGGTCCACCATCCAGCGTCTTAGGAGGGGGAAGCCGTGCAGTCTCAACACTGTATATGGTGGGGATGGTGCACTGCTGACCTCGACTCTGGACGTTGTGGGTCGTTGGGGAGAGTACTTCAAAGACCTCCTCAATCCCACTAACATGCCTTCCAATGAGGAAGCAGAGCCTGGGCACTCGGAGGTGGGCTCCCCCATCTCTGGGACTGAGGTCACCGAGGTGGTCAAAAAAACTCCTTGGTGGCAGAGCCCCAGGGGTGGATGAGATACGCCCAGAGTTCCTCAAAGCTCTGGATGTTGTAGGACTGTCTTGGTTGACACGCCTCTGCAACATCGCATGGACATGAGGGACAGTGCCTCTGGATTGGCAGACCGGGGTGGTGGTCCTCCTCTTTAAGAACAGTGGACCAGCTCTATACCCTTAGCAGCGTCCTGGAGGGTGCATAGGAGGTTGCCCAACCAGTCTACATGTGTTTTGTGGACTTGGAAAAGGTGTTCGACCGTGTCCCTCGGAATCCTGTGGGGGGGGGGGGGGTACTCAGAGTATAGGGTACCGGACCCCCTGATAAGGGCTGTTCGGTCCCTGTACGATTGGTCTCAGAGCTTGGTCCGCATTGCCGGCTGTAAGTTGAACCCGTTCCCAGTGAGAGTTGGACTCCACCAGGTCTGCCCTTTGTCTCCGATTCTGTTCATAACTTTTATGGACAGAGTTTGTAGGCGCAGCCAGGGCGTTGAGGGGGTCTGGTTTGGTGGATTGGGTCACTACTTTTTGCAGATGATGTTGTCCTGTTTGCTTCACCAGGCCGTGATCTTCAGCTCTCTCTGGATCGGTTCGCAGCCGAGTGTGAAGCGGCAGGGATGGGAATCAGCACCTCCAAATCCGAGACCATTGTCCTCAGCCGGAAAAGGGTGGAGTGCCCTCTCAGGGTTGGGAGTGAGATCCTGCCCCAAGTGGAGGAGTTTAAGTATCTCGGGATCTTGTTCATGAGTGAGGGAAGAATGGAGTGTGAGATCAACAGGTGGATTGGTGCACCATCTGCAGTGATGCGGGCTCTTGATCGGTCTGTCGTGGTGAAAAGGGAGCTGAACCGCAAGGCAAAGCTCTCAATTTACCAGTCGATCTATGTTCCTACCCTCACCTATGGTCATGAACTATGGGTAGTGACCGAAACAACGAGATTGCGAATACAAGCAGCTGAAATGAGTTTCCTCCGCAGGGTGTCTGGGCTTTCCCTTAAAGATAGGGTGAGAAGCTCATACATCCGGGAGGGGCTCAGAGTAGAGCCGCTGCTCCTCCGCATCGAGGGGAGTCAGATGAGGTGGCTAGGGCATCTGATCAGGATGCCTCCTGGACGGCTCCATGGTGAGGTGTTCCAGGCACCTCTAACCGGGAGGAGGCCCCAGGGAAGACCCAGGACACGCTGGAGGGACTATGTCTCTCGGCTGGCCTGGGAACACCTTGGGATTCCCCCGGAAGAGCTAGAAGAAGTGGTCGGGGAGAGGGAAGTCTGGGCATCTCTGCTCAAGCTGCTGCCCCCACGACCCGATCTCGGATAAGCGGAAGAGGATGGATGGATGGGTGTTTTAAATTTAAGATTAAGAGACCTAGCCTTAATCAGCTGGATGGCCAACTTCACAAAAAACATTCTATATGCCACATAGCAAAAGTAAACAATGGATTTTCAATTGTTATTTATTTTGTGGAGAGCCTTTAAGTCTTATGTATGGTAGCAGATTATGCATGTGTATGAATTAATACTTGGAGAATGTGTTGTCTCATGTAAGGTATCACACATGATAGTTGGGTAATTGTCTAGCACAGATAAGTTACATACCACATTCTGAGAGTCGCTTTCCCATTACAAATGTCCAGTTCATTTCAGCTTGCTTCATCTAGGCCTATCGCTCAACTGGCATAACATTTAACACCCACCCTTCAAATTGTGAACTCTTAGTGAACATAGATACTATGTGAGTCCCCTAGCTTCCATTCATTTGTCATTGAAACCACCACCAGGCCTGACTCCACTAAGGTACACCTTGTCTCTTCTGTTTTTGGAGTTTTCATGGGCAAGATGCATGTTTAGAGCTGTATCTGTCATATGTGTGAATATGTCTTCTTCAGATGGTTAGCTCCAACAGGCAGTGGAGCAGTTTGATTAAGTGATAATTGTAGTCACCATCTCCATGTTTAAGGTCAAAGACTTTTTAAGTTTACTTTTTGCAGGTAACTGGGGTGCAATGGAAGATTGTAGGTACCTTAGGACCATGTGCAGAATTAAGGGTAAACATGACTGTCAGACAGAGCAATGACTCTGTAAAGCAGAAGCAGGATTGTGAATGCTATAACAGACATGTGGTGGGTTGCGGGGGGGGGGGTGGCAGGGGGGTTAAAGTGGGAAATAAACTGAAAGCTTTGTCTGATGGCTTCCTGGTCAATCTATATGCCTGTCCCCATGTATGGTCGGAAGCTGTGAGTAGTGACCAAATGAATGAGATTGTGAGTACAACCAGACAAAATTATCTGAACTGTTGCTTTTCCAGACTAAATGAAGTCTGTTGAAGTGGTCTCCGCATAAAATGAGGATGCCCTTTGTGTGCCTGTAATGGGAAGTATACTATACATAGCTTGATTAACAGGGAGAAAACCTTAGGGGCAGACTCAGGAATTGTATATGTCAGTTGGACTGAAAGTTCCTAGGAATTCCCCAGAAGTACTCTAAAGGTCATAGTCAGTCACTCAGTGGCTTTGAATTTTCTAAGTTTAGGCTAAGATGTCTTTAGGCAATTCTTTTTTGAGGAACATAGCCACCATCCTTTTTAAATATTTAAGTGTTTACATATACCAAAGATTTTACAATAATAGCAACATTACAATAATACAAGGATGAGAAATAAAGTTTCACTTTTCCAGCTATAAGTCTCATTAAGACAACTCTTTTGTTGATCCATCATAGACTCCCAATCCAATTCTGACAAGGGCTGGATAGTGTCTTCACCCAGGTTCCTCCTATAGGGAGACAACTCTCGACCAAGAAATCTGGATCCAAAGACTGCACTGTGTGCTGCAGTTTTGCATGAGCATCATCTACTTGCCCTCAAATGAAGGGAAGTGCAGTGTTTTAAGAGCAAGTAGCATGGCTTCAGATTATAACCGTGCATCTTGGTAGTCTTGGAAAACAAATGACAACTATATTTACATTTGTGAGTTACTGACATTATTAAATCTGACTTCTGAAATTTTCTCCTTTGCAACAAATAAAATGCTGAATTTCAGCAGAGAAGATAATGGCCCTTGTCTAATTACAAGAACTGATTGATATTCACACTTCAGTTTAGAGGAATAGAACATAATAACACACTGCCCAGTCACATGAAAATAATATAGCAAGTACAATAATGTGGTCTTTAAACAATCAATTAAACTCTGCACGCTAAAATTGGAAAGAATCTTCATTTAAAGAAGACACTGGTAGCACAGAAGCAAGAACGGTTTTACTTATAATGTAATGAAAAGGCATTACAGTTTTCAGATATCTATAGGACCACACAAGTATGTGTGAGAAAAAGCATTTATGCAGGAACTTCATTACATCACAGAACAAAGGTGGATGAATGCTCCATGCCTATTATCTTTTGGATTTAAAGCTTGTGATGTGCTGAGTGTTTTCATTTCAATTCTTAATTTTTGTGTGAGTAACAAATTAGAAATTCTAATGATATTTACACCATGCATTCCTCCCATCAATCAAATCATCCATCCATGTATATATTTATTTATTTATTTATTTTATTATTTTTTAATGTGTATTTTTACCAGTTTAGTTCAGCTCAGGGTGTCATGGGTGCTGGAACCAGTCCCAGCAGCATCGGGCATGATTTCCTCTCAAGCTCTACTGGGGTAGTTCAGAATTACAGTATAACAAAGAGTAACCACAAAACAAGGTTTATATAGTGCACTTAAAAGAAGTGAAAATAAACATAATTTAATTAAGACCATATTCCACAGAGTAGTTATTTAAAGTATCTTAAATTAGTAAAGAGGCTGTTTTCCACCATGTCTTTTTGACTTAGTTTGTGAGGATGGCACCATTTATTGTGCAGAATTTTGATACTCCTTTAGGTAAGTGATAGATAGATAGATAGATAGATAGATAGATACTTTATTAATCCCAATGGGAAATTCACATTCTTCAGCAGCAGCATACTGATACAATAAATAATATTAAATTAAAGAATGATAATAATAAAAAGATAAAGGACATGTGTAAAATTGCAACTGCAGCCTTTATCTTGAATCCAAATTTGTCTATTACTCTCCTTTTCCAGATGGGATGTGAAGCGGTGCCACATAGAGCGACCATCTTTGCCCAGCTAGTCCAGTCGGAGCGTCTGTGGAGCTGGAATCACATCAACCCTATAAATGTTGGTGGAGTTCAGATTGTTTCATCTTCAAAATTGAAGCTTTGTGCTGGAGCCCCTTCTGTATGTGACATCCAGCTTAGCCAGGTGCCCACTGGAGACTTCCAGCCTCTCAGTGCCATACTACCAATGTTCAGGTATTAACTCTTGCTAGAAAGATCACAGATGTTCGGATGTGGCAGTGATACACTATCAAGACAGAAATGTTATACCACTAAATAATAATGTACATGTGAATAATGTTACTTCATTTATTTTAACTTGTATATTTGATAGGTTTTACATTCTCCCCTTATTTTTACAAGATAACCAGATTCTGAGTCACTGTTACCAGTCGAGTAATAGTAAGTTTCTCTTCTCTTTGAAGTATTGATTTCAGTTGTCCAGTGAGTAGCAGTCCAGCAAAGCACATCCACAAATTCCCTGCCATTCATTCTGGCTCTGCTCAGGTTGTCTTGTCTTGGTGGGATATCGATATGGTCCCAGATGGTAGCATAACTTGCACAATGGCACCAGCATGGGCTCACCCTGATCCAGAGAACGTTCCAGTGAGTGTCTTGATAACCTGAATATTGTGTATACAACCCCAAAAAAAACTTTATCTCTGGTGACATTAAATCTAGATTGTAACATTTTTTATTGCCTATATTGCAGTGGCGGGATCACTGGATGCAGTGCGTATATTTCCTTCCCACAGAAAAATCAGTGAAAGAAGGGGAGACTTTCGAGTTAACTGCTTTTCATGATGATTATAGCCTTTGGTACAATATTCATTCTGAAATGTAAGTATATACCGCCTAGAATTATTCTTTTGTGCTAATATGGCTAGCATTGACTTGTGCTGTGTATCTGTGTAACAGCTCTTGCAGCAGTGATAAAGAAATTCAGTATTCAAGACCAACCTGCACTTGCCAGGCACACATGGTATGGACACGACCACGATTTGGGGAACTCAATGACGCCCAACGGACAGACTGCTACATCCGTGCATTGCAAACAGTAAGTAGCCAGACAACAACTATAGAGGTAATATGACTTTTGAATATACTTTTTAATCACGGAATATATTTTTATTCCTATTAAGTAACCAGGGGTAACTCTTTTGACCTGGGATTAGACATGGACTACTCCTGCCTTAAATTCTCTTCCAGTACCACCATGATAATGTACAAAGATGAGAGTTACAAAGCAAGGGCATGATCAAACAGAAAGTGTACTCACGTCAGAAAATGAGCAGACAAATTGGCGGAGGTGATGAACGTTCGTTATTAAGATGATTGTTGGTAAATGACTGATGAATGTAGTCTTGCCATATGCCCCACAGGTTGGCAGAAGAGATAGAAAAGAAAGATGAATTTGGGACTGGTTGGTGGAGGTGACATTTGGGGTACCTCAGGGAAAGGTAACTGTAATTGGTGTAGATTTGAATTGCGTATGTTTGAGCTAGTAGAGTTGTTTTATAAGTGGTTCCATGAGGGCTTTAGTTTCAGTACCAAGAATGTTGAGGTTGAAAAGATTCTGGAGTTTGGTGATGCCACAGAATTTAATTTTAAGGAGGAAAACAAGTCCATAACTTTTGAATCTTTTGATGTAAGGAGGATGATAGACTGTTTGTTTGTGAGGAAAGTTGATTGGAATATGATGAAAAATGTAATGGTCCCTTGAGAAAGTTGGTTTAAGGAGGCACTTGGTTTAAGGAGATGTTTTAGTCAGAAAAATGAAAAAGGAAAGTGTGAGAAGTACATTTTTTTTAAATGTTAGTAGTCTGAGTAAATGAGGTTTTAGAAGCATCTGCTATGATGCCATGGTTGAAATGAGAGAAAAAGTCTTCAGTTGGACATAGGGACCACAAACACACACAGAAAAATAGTTGTGCAGTGCTAAGGTAGAGATGGCAGTTGTCTAAAAGAAGTCACAAGAACTAAAGGAAGGAAGTTGGCAAGTGAGCTGCAGAATGAGGAAGGAAAGAGAATTGTGTTTAGTACCGTGAGTCAGATGGCAAAGAAAGAGTGCACCTTGTAGGTGTGAATTGTTTGCAAAATTCTGAAGAGAAAAAGCAGTGTGATCAAGAAGTATAGGAAGAAGCTGGTAAATGAGGAGAACCAAAAGAATAATGTTTGTGAGCAAATAAAAGGACTGAGCTGCACGTTTTTAAAAGAAAAGATTGTGAAAGTGTTGAAAAAGGTGAAAATAGGTAAAGCAATGGGCACAGCAGTTAATGGTGTATGAAATGCTGAAAGCAATGGAAGGTCCTGTATTGGAATGGTTGATATACCTGTGCAAGATGATCGTGTGTGAAGAGGGTAATTTTAAAGATTGGAAAAGAATTGTGCTCAATGTACTTCATCAAGGAAAGGATGGTCCATTGTAGTGCGGATCAGTATAAGCAATTAAGTGTTTGGAGCAGGTAATGAAGGTGGTAGAGAATGAATCTGAGAAAAGGTGAAAGCTAGCAGAATGTAGTTTGGTTTCATGCCAGGGAAGAGGAAAACATCTGTTTTCTTTGTTCTCGGTCAATTATATTAAATTCGTCAAATGAATGGAAAGAAGTTGCATTTTTAATTTGTAGATTTGAAGAAGGCATTTGATAAGGTGCCATGAGAGATGGTGAGATAGGTTTTGAGGTAATAGTTGAGATAATGAGGAAAAACAGTTTGTTAGTTTGGAGCAAAAATGGAGGATGATTGGGTGAAGAGAGACACCAATAATGGACGAGGCTTAGGTGATAGCCGCTGAAGATGCAACTGGAGGTGATGTCTGAAGAAAGAGAAAGAATGGGGTCACCCCAAATGATGCACAAGACTGAGGAAAAGGGAGGAAAAATACTTGGTGGGGTTTTGACCTAGGTAATCCCAATAATGATAGATAGATAGATAGATAGATAGATAGATACTTTATTAATCCCGATGGGAAATTCACATTCTTCAGCAGCAGCATACTGATACAATAAATAATATTAAATTAAAGAATGATAATAATACAGGTGAAAAAAAACAGACAATAACTATGTATAATGTTAAATATTAACGTTTACCCCCCCTGGTGGAATTAAAGAGTCGCATAGTTTGGGGGAGGAACGATCTCCTCAATCTGTCTGTGGAGCAGGACAGTGACAGCAGTCTGTCGCTGAAGCTGCTCTTCTGTCTGGAGATGACATTATTTAGTGGATGCAGTGGATTCTCCATAATTGATAGGAGCCTGCTGAGCGCCCTTCGCTCTGCCACAGATGTTAAACTGTCCAGCTCCATGCCAACAATAGAGCCTGCCTTCCTCACCAGTTTGTCCAGGCGTGAGGCGTCTTTCCTCTTAATGCTGCCTCCCCAGCACACCACTGCGTAGAAGAGGGCGCTCGCCACAACTGTTTGATAGAACATCTGCAGCATCTTATTGCAGATGTTGAAGGAAGCCAGCCTTCTAAGGAAGTATAACCGGCTTTGTCCTTTCTTGCACAGCGCATCAGTATTGGCAGTCCAGTCTAATTTATCATCCAGCTGCACTCCCAGATATTTATAGGTCTGCACCATCTGCACACAGTCACCTTTGATGATCACTGGGTCTATGAGGGGTCTGGGCCTCCTAAAATCCACCACCAGCTCCTTGGTTTTGCTGGTGTTCAGGTGTAGGTGGTTTGAGTCGGACCATTTAACAAAGTCATTGATTAGGTCCCTATACTCTATCTATCAAACCACCAAAAATTGTAATATGTTATGTGTAGGTATCATTGTTTTCCACTAGGATAAGACAACACATTTATATGGTCATTACTACTGCTGCATTTCTTCTGTCTCATTTGGTTTGGGAAATACACAGGATACAACCACAAATACATTACTGCTTAGTTGGCCTTACTTTCTTCTCAAAGCTGTGACTTAGGGAATTCTTAAAACTTAATTATCATACCTATTTGGGTTGAATTTTTTGCTAAACATTTTGTTTTTTGTTTTTGCAATGTTTGTTTTTTGTTTTTTTGGAGACAGGCTGCAAATTCTAATTCCAGCTCATTGTCCGCTTAAGACAAACAGAACAGTGTCCTGCCCTAACAACAACATTTATTTCTATAGCACATTTTCATACAAATGTACCTCAAAATGTTTTACAAGATGTCAAAGAAAAAGTTATAAGAAAAGAAAAAAACAAGTAAGATTAGGTAAGAATAAAAATAAACAAAGTAACAAATGAAAATAAATCCATACAAACTGTTAAAACATAGATGTATAATTTGTAAATGAGTAGCCTCCTTACATATACTGTAATATCACAATGTATGTCTTTACAGATGAGTACAGTGATAATGTCAGATGGCTGGGAGGATAGAAAAAAAGGGGAGGGGGGGGGGAGGAAAAAAAGACAAAATCTGCAGGGCTTCCAAGGCCAAAAGACCACCCAGCCCCGACTAGGCATTCTACCTAACATAAATGTGCTTAAGTCAGACTTCGTCTGAAAGGATTCAGTGCAGTCGTCGTGGAAAATGAATGTTATCTTCGTTCCCTTGTACTAATCCTTGTCTAAGGAGTTAAGCAGAAGTAAGCTTTAAAAACATGCTGTGCTGAGCAAACGGAAAAAAATATTTGTCAGAAGGACTCAAGGTCTAATCTTCCACACTGAGACTGCCTTATCACGTTTTCCCTTTGTTTACATCTGAACGCCATAACAAGGAGTCAAGGAATCAAGTTGCAGAAGGAGCATTGAAGGGGCTCAAGGATTGTGTATAATAAAGTGTTGACTGTTGCATTTTCATAATGAATATTAAATCACGCATTCTAGGGGTATAAAAACTTTGCCCCACCCAAAAAACAGTTGTTCAGAAGGGCCCTGACGCTGTCATGTAATATTGATTGCCTGCTTTTCTGAAACCTGCTCACTGTGACGATGTGAAAATAAAGCAGCTATATGACCACACCTGCTGTCTTGTCTAAGTGATCGTCCACATCGTGTGGCCTAAAGCAATGGACATTATTATTATTATTATTATTTTTTTTTTTTTGATTTTATTGTCATCATTCTATACAAATAGATCAATTTTTACAAAAAAAAAAAAAAAGGATTGAAAACAAATCCACCCCTGAGAAAGAGAGCATGGCCAACAGACTAAAACTTAAAAATAGTAAAAATAAATAAATTGAAGAGTTTAATAGGCGGATACAGGTAAATGGAGACGAAAAAGAAATAGGGAGAGAATCTACTTCCTCAGTGCTTTAAGAGCTTATTCTAAAATATTATTAATTAGATCCTGCCAGGTTTTGAAGAAGTTCTGCACAGATCCTCTGAGAATCTGATTTTTTTCCAATTTCAAATAATATAAAACATCAGTTACCCACTGACTTAAAAGAGGAGAGTTAGGATTCTTCCAGTTTAGCAAAATACGTCTGTGTGCCAATAGTGTAGTGAAGGCAATCAGTTTGTTTGTCCTTCTCCACTTTAAGCCCATCTGGAAGAACACCAAACACAGCTGTTAATGGGTTAGGAGGGATTGTGACACTAAGGCTGTCTGAAAGGCAATTAAAAATTTTTTGTCCAGAATGATGTTAATTTGGCGCAGGCCCAAAACATGTGACCCAGTGAGGCTGGAACTTGATTGCAGCATTTGCAGGTTGGATCTTGCCCTGGAAACATTTTGGACTTTTTCAAGTGAGACAGATGTGCTCGATATATAATTTTGAGCTGAATAATTGTATGCTTTGCGCATATGGAGCTCGAATGAATTCTCTGCATTGCTACCTTCCACTCCTTTTCTGATATGTTGAGTGAGAGATCCTTTTCCCATTGTCCTCTTGGATCTTTGAAAGGGAGGGACTGTAAAATATTTTTCTATATTGCAGAAATGCTGGCAGAGTCCTCGAGACTGAGCAATATTTTTTCCAGCATAGAGGAAGGTGGGAGATAAGGAAAATTGGGCAGGTTCTGTTTGACAAAGTTTCTAATTTGAAGATAGTGAAAGAAATGTGTTGCTGGAAAATTAAATTTGGAATGTAATTGTTCATAGGGTGCAAAGATGTTGTCTATATAAAGATCTCTAAACAATTTAATCCCAAGTGTTTTCCAGATATTAAAAACTGCATATGTTTGTGAGGGTTGAAAAAGGTGGTTCTCATGCAGAGGTGTTACAGATAAAAGATTCTCCATCCTAAAATGCTTTCTACATTGGTTCCATATTCTGAGTGAGTGAAGCATAATTGGGTTATTAGTATATTGGCGATAACTTGCATTTATTGGGGCACAAAGCTAGGAATATAAAGAAGTACTGCAGGATTTTATTTCTATTGCGGACCAAGCCTGTGTATGTTCATCTATTTGTGTCCAGGTTTTTATAGCTTGTATGTTTGCTGCTCAGTAATAAAACTGAAAGTTAGGTAGAGCCATGCCACCTTCTGCCTTAGGACTTTGTAGAGTCGCTCTTTGGATACATGGATGTTTTAAGTTCCAAATAAATGAGGTTATGGTTGAATCTAATTGCTTAAAGAATGATTTATTGATGTATATTGGAATGTTTTGAAATAAAAAGAGAAGCTTAGGAAGGATATTCATCTTAATAAAGTTAATTCTTCCAGCTAAAGTGAGGTGGAGGGTTGACCATCTATGCAAGTCTTGCTTAATTTTTTCCATTCAGACAGCGAAATTTTGTTGATAAAGAGATTTATGTTTACTTGTGATATTTACTCCTAGGTATTTAAACTTATCAGCAATAATAAAAGGGAAGGTGCCCAATCTAGTATTGTATGCTTGAGAATTCACTGGAAAGAGCACATTTTTATTCAAGTTAATTCTGAGACCAGAGATCTTCTGAAATTCTGTAAGTGCTGTTTGGACTGCAGGTACAGTATTTTTTGGGTGTGACATATACAAAACCATGTCATCTGCATATAGAGAAATTTACTGTTCAAGTTCTTCTCTGATAATCCCCTTTATCTGATAAGCATTTCGACAGTGAACGGCCAGTGGTTCAATGGCGATTGCAAATAGCAGTGGTGACAAGGGGCATCCTTGTCTGGTACCCCGTTCTAGTTTAAAGTAGTCTGAACAAATGTTGTTAATACAAACTGAAGCTTCTGGATTGGTATACAGTAATCCCTCACTTATCGCGGGAGATAGGTTCCAAGGCCGACCGCGATAACTGAATTTCTGCGAAGTAGGGACACCATATTTATTTAATTATTTAACATGTATTTGGACGTTTTTAAACCCTCCCTGTATTGTTTACAACCCACCCTTTACTCTATTAATAACAGGGACAACTGCTAAGCAATATGAAATCGGTAGATAAGTTTACACTTACTGTATAGCGAAGTACACGTAGCTATATATGACGTGATGATGGTGATGAATATGCTGCGCAGTAAAAATGATGACGATGAAGGTGATAATCCCCTGAATGCAGTAGCAAGAGCACGTTAATGTTGAATGAGTGAGATGAGACTTCCTGGTTAATGCAGCACTCCGTCGCTGAGCCAATCAGCAGCACACAGGAACTTAACCTCTTCAAAGGAGTGCGCGTCAGGAGCAGAGTCTGTCAGAAAGACAGAGGAAAGCAAACAAATCAATAGGGCTGTTTGGCTTTTAAGTATGCGAAGCACCGCCGGTACAAAGCTGTTGAAGGCGGCAGCTCACACCCCCCTCCATCAGGAGCAGGGAGAGAGAGAGAGAGAGCCAGAGAAAAACAAACAGTCAAAAATCAATACGTGCCCTTCGAGATTTTAAGTATGCGAAGCACCGTGCAGCATGTCGCTTCAGGAAGCAGCTGCGCAAAAGATAGCAGCATGAAGATAATCTTTCAGCATTTTTAGACGAGCGTCCGTATCGTCTAGGTGTGCGAACAGCCCCCCTGCTCACACCCCCTACGTCAGGATCAGAGAAAGTCAGCGCAAGAGAGAGAGAAAAGTACGTTGGGTAGCTTCTCAGCCATCCGCCAATAGCATCTCTTGTATGAAATCAACTGGGCAAACCAACTAAGGAAGCAAATACCAGAAGTAAAAAGACCCATTGTCCTCAGAAACCTGCGAAGCAGCGAAAAATCTGCATTATATATTTAGATATGCTTACATATAAAATCCGCGAAGTCGTGAATCCGCGAAAAGTGAACCGCGAAGTAGCGAGGGATTACAGTACAGTAGTTTGATTCATGCACAAATATTCGGGCCAAACCCAAGTTTCTCTAATGTAGTGAAAAGGTAGTTCCATTCAATCATATCAAATGCTTTTTCTGCATCCAACGATAATAATACCTCCGGGGTGTTTGTCTTTGCAGGTGAATATCTTACATTGAACAGACGTCGGAGATTGGAAGCTAAGTGTCGGCCTTTAATAAATCCAGTTTGATCTTGTGATATTACTGAATGCAGCACTTTCTCCATCCTTGTAGCTAGGACTTTGGAGAGAATCTTAACATCATTATTCAGAAGTGAAATTGGTCTGTATGAAGCACAATATGATAAGTCCTTGTTTTGTTTTGGAAAGATGGTAATTAATGCTTGGCGAAAAATTTGAGGTAGAATTTGATTGTTTCTTGCTTCTGTAAATGTTGCCAATAAGAGGGGAGCTAGCCGAGTGGAGAATTTCTTATAAAATTCGACAGGGTATCCATCAGGGCCTGCTGCTTTCCCACTCTGAAGTGACTTTATAGCATCTAGTAATTCCGATAGTGCCAGAGGTTTATCCAATTCCTCTGCAATAAAAGTATCTGTAATGTATCCAGAAATTGCTGGGATTGTATTGCAAACTTCTTGCTTGTGGATTTGTTGAGCTAAGAGCTTATTAGCTTTCTCTCTGTGTTCATAGTTGTGATGTCTTGATTTAAAAATGAGTTGTTCAGTTTCTTTGGTTGTTAAGAGGTTGAGCTCTGAATGCAGAGCCTGTCTTTTCCTATGAAGAGCCTCACTTGGACACCTGGCATGTTCTTGATCTATTCTAGTAATTTCGCTGGTTAGCTCTGATACCTTCTTGGTTTCTAATTTATTTCTGTGGGAAAGATATGAAATGATCTTTCCTCTTAAGAAGGCCTGCAATGGACATTTTTCTCAGAAATGTTATTTCCTTGCTGTGGGTTTGTTTATAGAAGAAATGTTTATTCTGTATCTTTTACTTACCATTAGAAAAAAGGAAGTCTAAGATTTAATGTAGAATCCCGACATTGTGTTTTGCCTATTTAAACGAATCAAAATGTAAAAGAGTTGTGCTGCCTAGGCACTGTAGATGAGTTGAATTATGTAGCCAACATTTTATCCTGTGGTTTGGTGGCTTTAAAGAGTGTCTGATTATATTTCCCCAGACTGTTATGTCTGTACGACAGGTACACAAGTATCAAGTCTAGCCTGGGGTACAATACAGACAGATGGATTTCATATCCTAAAGTACACCATACTAAGTTAAGACTTGTCTTTGGTTCAGCATTGTTCGTGCTTTCCTAAACTCACCTATAGTTTACTTTGCCACTATTAGAAATGACGTTTGTCCTTGGTGACATATTACATTATCCTGCTGGAAGGATACATCTGAAAAAAGGTACACTGTAGTCATAAAGGGGTACGCATGGTCAGCAACCGTGCTTAGGTACTGCACCATGTCTGCCAACAACAGTCCTACCACTGTCAAAGAACCTTTTGATCATTTGCCTTACCCATTGTAATACTTAGTGAAACAACGACTAAACCTCTTAACCAAGTCTACTTTTTGTTAGCGATTTTCTTAGTGGGGGGGGGGGGGGGGCGGGGGACACTTGAATGTTTTAGCATTACAATGACCATACAAATTGCATATTGCAATTTTGGGTTGTTCAATGGACTCCATACATGTCAAGAAATGCTGCTGCTCACAATACTGATCACATATGACGTATATCGAATTGCAGCTACATGATTGGCTCTTTGGAGGAGGATATTTTGTAAGTTGGCCCTGCTTTAATATCTGAGGTTGCATTTAAGATATGGTGTTGTGTTCATTGTCTGCTTTCACCGTCACATTATTGTCACAAGCTTGCAAGAATCTCTTTGTTCAGTGTATGTGCAGCAGTAAGTTTGATTCTGCCAGTTACAATATGAGTAATCCTGTGCTATTATGTTATAAATCAACATTTTTGTAACTTTTAAATGAATTTTTTTTGTTTTTTTAGGTCCTGATGCCTGATGATCTGTGCTTGAGTGTGAGCGATGGAAGTCTGCTGCCAATCTTTGCTTGTGTTCTTGGTGCACAGAAGGTTCTTAACATTCTTTCGATTTATATGTCAAGTGACAGTTTTATTAGTGACAAAACTGGTTATGAACCTGACCTGTAGTAATAACGTAAAGTAAAGCAATCCTCTATAATAACAGGCAAAAAGTGACCTACTGGTGTGAAGTACATACTGTCTATGTGTGTGAAAGACTTTGATGAGCTACTTTAGGTATACTGTGCATGTGAGTGTATGCATGATTCTGTGAATGCTGTGTCTCTTGTGAAAAAGGCTGAGAAGAGTTAGGGCATCTGCTCCTGAATAATACATGGAACAAGAGGTCTTAGCTGCAACTGTAAGTTTGTGTTTTGTCTTGGTAGAATAATATTTTACTCTACTTTCCCCTTTTGTATTATTAATATGTAGCCTTTGTCAGAATGCCTCAAATCTCACAGACTTACCACTGTTTATAAAGTATTGTACCATATAACTTCCCTTCTACATTTTATAACCTCAGGCAATTAGTTGTAGTAAAAGACAAGCAGGAGTTAAATTACACTTTATGAATATTATCAATAATTCATTATTTAAATAATAACAATATGCAAAGTACAAGTGAATACTGGCAACCATATAACCTGATACATGTTGATGTGCAGTTTCAGGCTGCACACAGACTTGTTAGTTACTTAAAATGTCTCTAGTTAAGGCATCGTTTGTGGTCCACTTTCCTCAGAACGGGCCGCATGCCTGTCTCAATATGGCTGCCGAGCTGTGCTGTTCATTGTGTTGTCCTTTTCTGTTCATGCTGTGAGATGGTCTTTCATCAGTTTGGTAAGAGAGAGAGAGTGAGGTAAAGCAAGCAAATTTATAGGTTTTCTGTCCAATCCCTAGAGCCAATAGGGTGTCATGATACTTAAAAGCTTTTGATACAAGCCAGTTCCAAACAGCCATACTTCAGACCAATGGGGGGATAGAACATCTTCACACCTGCCCCCAAAACCATATGTTAAGGTAAAGCTTGGCAGTTGGGCAGCCTGGCTTACCTGAAGGGGTTGACTGAGAGACTTCAGTATTGGTCAAACATGTTTGAGACAGTTCCGCCAACCCTGTCATAAAATTCACTTTCCTGACTTAGTCCTAGGGGGGTAAACATGAATGCTTCTCACTATTGTAACACTAATATTACATTGGTTTGCCTAAGGTACAAATAAAGACATACAAAATATATCAAGTTGTATGCAAAATTTCACATCACAACAGTTTGAGCTTTTAACAGATGAATGCTGTTTTTGCATCTTTGCTGATATGCTACTGATCCACATTGAAGTAAGACAGCATTCTGTGCATGTAGGCTCCACATTTCCCATGTCTATTTTTGCTCTACTCCTTGTGTGCATCCCAGATATTGCCATTGTATCCCAGTAATGTCTTCAGTTTTTTGGTCTCTAGTGTGGCCCTTGTAACACCTTTTCTGTGCCTTAAGTGTTCTTATTCTGTACACCGCTATCTCATCACTGCACATCAGTCTTTGCCTAGCTTTCCTTAGTATGGAAACTCCTTCATTTCTCTTTCCATTATTCTATGCTGTTCCCTAAACTTTTATTCTTCTCATCCCCAATACAAGTATGAGGCTCTTGTTTCTGTTAACTCACAGACAGATTATAGAGTAACCAACATCATAAATAACCATAAATATTGTAAATGAGCCCTTTGTTTAAAGCTGTTAGAAGTATTTCCTATTTCACCATAATGCTTATGTATTTTCAGAATGTAATTATCAAGTGTTTGTTCATTTTCTATGCAGCTTGAAATTGAATAGGGTCAAGTCTAAGATTTCATCATCTCTCTCTCTTGCTCTTGAAGGTATACAGTCTGGAAAGCTTTGGCATGGCTCATAAAGTAATAGAGCAGGTATGCTTACAACAAAAACTTGATTTTCTCTGTTAAAGGTAACAGTATACTGTCGTGAGATGGGAGACAAGAGGCTCTACAGCAGGGGTCTCCAACCTTTTTTCCCTTGAGAGCTACTTTTACAAAATGAAAATGGCCGAGAGCTACTCATGTTTTCTAACGTTTACTCTCATAACTTATTTCAACCCAAACAAACTGAATAAGCTTGTTTTGCCTGAACATTTACAAAATGTTGGTGTCCACAACTCACATTTTGCATTAAAACATCACAAAAAATATTTAGTTCACCTGCAAGTGCATTTTGTATGTCTGTATGCATTTTCTAGTGTTTCTTACACTATTGAATTAAAACATGAATGCTCTCAAAACAAAACAATGCAATTCCAAATACACAGATATTACTTATTGATTTGTCATTTTATTCCATGTCACTGTTTCACTTCACAAGAGTATTCACGTGTCCAGTTGCATGTGTGATGTGTTTCTTAGTTAGTCAGATGACTGGCACTGCATGGAGTCAACAAGAGAGGCAAGTGAATGGTGGAGTGGAGCAACTCAGGTTCACCCTTATGGAGTCATTTAAATGTTCATCTGTCAGTCTTGTTCTGAACTTTGTCAGAAAAGGCAGACTCACAGATGTAGGTAGTCCCAAACAAAGCAGACATTTTCAGAGCTGCTTGGTGAAGATTCTTATAGTTGTCTGGCTCTACTAAGCTCCAGAAATGTTGAGAATGCTGTTGAGACTTTAACTGCACATTATTTTGAAGGTTTACTAATATATAAAATAGAAAATCCAATGTCTGTATGCTTTTCACGAGAGAACTACTTAGTGGATTTAGATCGTTTTTTTTTCTATAGTTTGCTTTAACATTCTGGTTGATTTTTGCGACTTCTCTCATCGTACTAAGTATCATAGTTCACTTGCTGTACCGATTTATTTGCGCGAATCTGAGAAACACGCAGCGGGCCCAGGGGAGGGGCCTTCCTCACTCACTCGCCAGTTTCGGGGTGTGTTCCTTAACTCCGCTTAGCTAGCGAACAAGAGAACAGTTGAATTGAACTTTGTTTGATATTTAAAATAAAGTGTTACTTACGTCTTGATGAGTTTGAGTCCGGATATTCTGTTAAGTGTATGGCACATTGAAAAGATTGCAGTTCAGATTGTGGATCATGATTTTGTGTTGAAAGAATCGTGATGGTTTTTTGGAAAGATCGCCCACCCCTAATTTGATTAATCAAGTTCTCAAATTTATGTAGGATTCATTAACCCTCCTCGCGAGCGACGTGTTGGAGACCCCTGCTCTAGAGATTATCAGAGATGTGTAAAAACTTCCTAAGGAGAACTACAGGTAATTTTTTAACTATTACTATTTTTTTGTTTTTTTCAGGTTATTGCTGCCAACAATCTTACTGGAACAATTCATCTTTTGGATAGTCGGCCCGAGCTCTTAACTTCAGAAAGTTTTGGAGGTGAAAAGGTATATGCAATTGTTTTTTCTTAAATATCGAATGTGTGGGAAGGTGTCGCATGGCAGGCACAAAGTTCTCCTCCTCTTCCAGGTATCGGTGCTAATTGGAGAGCCCTTCTTCACTTCTTGTTTGCTGCCCTGGCACAGTCTGTATTTCTGGTATTGCCGCACTGCCCTTTCTCAGCATTTAGAAGATGATGCCACTATCATGCCTCACTCTGCATCACTTTTCATGGTTGCCGTGGAATTTAAGGTAATTCAAGCTACTGTGATGAATTGTTCTATTATTGGAGGATTAAAAAAAAAAATTTCCAAAAACCAATGTAATAAACAATACTGACATATGTAAGTTATCAAAGTTGGACAAAAATGCAGAGCTACAGTAATTAATTGCTACTTACATTTACAGAGTACAGTTGATGGACCATTCTGAAGGTTTCCATCCTGTATATGAGGGGATACAAAACAGTCATGAGCAGGTTCTAGTTAAGGAAGCGTTAATATTCTGCTTATGTTGATGTGCATGGTAGATGTATCTTACGACTGAGTTTTGATTATTTGCCATTCCATCAGGATCTGTGGAGAATAAGAAGTCCTTGCGGCACATGTGAAGGGTTCGATGTGAGTGTGATGGATGAGATGATTCAGGTCAGTTTCACAAGTCAAAGCACTTTTTTTTTTTCTTTCATGTGTTATTGTTCACATATAAATATAAAAAGAAGTTGAAAAACAAAAATTATTTTTGTTGTCCGCATAAAGTACTTTATAAGGAGGAAGCAATGGTACAATGTGTGTCTGTGTATTTGTATATAGGTATGAGTATGAATGTATGCAGTGATGGGTGGGAAGAAATTGGTAATAAATTTACTAGATGTATTTCATAATCAGAATTTATTTTTCTGTCTATTTTGGAACATTTAGAAATCATTGGATTTCAGGGAATCCAAGGAAGCAGAACCACATCCTCTATGGGAATATCCATGTTGGGCAGTCTCAGAGCCAAAAGAGGTCATGACCTTTGACTTCCGCCAACATGTTCCAGCAAATGAGTTGAACTGTCAAGGAATTTTACAACTGCAAAGGTAAGGAGGTTAAACTGAAAAATATAAATATACAGTGCATCCGGAAAGTATTCACAGCGCATCACTTTTTCCACATTTTGCTATGTTACAGCCTTATTCCAAAATGGATTAAATTAAATTTTTTTCCTCAGAATTCTACACACAACACCCTATAATGACAACGTGAAAAAAGTTTACTTAGAGATTTTTGCAAATTTATTAAAAATAAAAAAATTGAGAAAGCACATGTACATAAGTATTCACAGCCTTTGCTGTGAAGCTCGAAATTGAGCTCAGGTGCATCCTGTTTCCCCTGATCATCCTTGAGATGTTTCTGCAGCTTAATTGGAGTCCACCTGTGGTAAATTCAGTTGACTGGACATGATTTGGAAGGCACACACCTGTCTATATAAGGTCCCACAGTTGACAGTTCATGTCAGAGCACAAACCAAGCATGAAGTCAAAGGAATTGTCTGTAGACCTCCGAGACAGGATTGTCTCGAGGCACATATCTGGGGAAGGTTACAGAAAAATATCTGCTGCTTTGAAGGTCCCAATGAGCACAGTGGCCTCCATCGTCCGTAAGTGGAAGAAGTTCGAAACCACCAGGACTCTTCCTAGAGCTGGCCGGCCATCTAAACTGAGCGATCGGGGGAGAAGGGCCTTAGTCAGGGAGGTGACCAAGAACCCGATGGTCACTCTGTCAGAGCTTCAGAGGTCCTCTATGGAGAGAGGAGAACCTTCCAGAAGGACAACCATCCCTGCAGCAATCCACCAATCAGGCCTGTATGCTAGAATAGCCAGACGGAAGCCACTCCTTAGTAAAAGGCACATGGCAGCCCTCCTGGAGTTTGCCAAAAGGCACCTGAAGGACTCTCAGACCATGAGAAAGAAAATTCTCTGGTCTGATGAGACAAAGATTGAAGTCTTTAGTGTGAATGCCAGGCGTCACGTTTGGAGGAAGCCAGGCACCGCTCATCACCAGGCCAATACCATCCCTACAGTGAAGCATGGTGGTGGCAGCATCATGCTGTGGGGATGTTTTTCAGCGGCAGGGACTGGGAGACGAGTCAGGATAAAGGGAAAGATGACTGCAGCAATGTACAGACATCCTGGATGAAAACCTGCTCCAGAACGCTATTGACCTCATACTGGGGTGACGGTTCATCTTTCAGCAGGACAACGACCCTAAGCACACAGCCAAGATATCAAAGGAGTGGCTTCAGGACAACTCTGTGAATGTCCTTGAGTGGCCCAGCCAGAGCCCAGACTTGAATCCGATTGAACATCTCTGGAGAGATCTTAAAATGGCTGTGCACCGACGCTTCCCATCCAACCTGATGGAGCTTGAGAGGTGCTGCAAAGAGGAATGGGCGAAACTGGCCAAGGATAGGTGTGCCAAGCTTGTGGCATCATATTGAAAAAGACTTGAGGCTGTAATTGCTGCCAAAGGTGCATCAACAAAGTATTGAGCAAAAGCTGTGAATACTTATGTACATGGGATTTCTCAGTTTTTTTATTTATAATTTGCAAAAACCTCAAGTAAACTGTTTTCATGTTGTCATTATGGGGTGTTGTGTGTAGAATTCTGAGGGAAAAAAATGAATTTAATCCATTTTGGAATAAGGCTGTAACATAACAAAATGTGGAAAAAGTGATGCGCTGTGAATACTTTCCGGATGCACTGTAGGTAACCTGAAGCATTTCCAGCATAGTTGAGGATGTACGTGACCTTTGCTATACAACTCTTAAGGATTTCTCATGGTTCCTTATGTTACACTTGATCATGGAGTCTGCACAGCAACAGCACACATATCCAGGAAGGTTTTTAAAATTTCTGATTAAACCAAATGATTTAATTAAACACTACACTGAATTATTTGGATAGACATCAGTTCTCGTAGTGCATATTTGTATTCCCACAAGTACTCCATGTACAATCACCTTATAACTACGCAACACTACCAGTTTCAGAATTATTCCAGATTAATCCTGAAACAGAAAGCTACATTTTTTTTATATGTGAAAGAACCACCTTCTACCATTCTTGGGGGGGGGGGGGGGGGGGGCAAGCCTCTTGGGGGATGGGGGGTAGAAACTTGGTATTTAATTTGGCAACGTGTGGTGTTGTGATATCAAGTGCCATTTGTTGTGTTTTAGGGAGGGTCACTGTCATGGGGTGGTTTTGTGGATGGACTATCATTTAACTGATGACATAACAGTGAGCACTGGACTGGTGCAGCCACCTAATAAACAGGTATGTATCTTAATATTTTTCACTATTACTAGTTGGGTAACAGAGTAAATTTAAAATTATTTGATACCTCTTGCCTTACACGTAGCCTCAGTGTTTGTCCTGTGCCTTTCTTCTTGGGTGTCCGAACCTGTCTTTGCTGGAGCTTCCTGCCTGTTGCCTTGTTGTAAAATCTGCCTCTCAAAACCCTTCATTTCAATTTGTCTTTTTCAAAAACTTTTGCATTATTTCTCATACATCCCATGTCTGAAGGAGACTCACTGAAGAGAGGCCTAGGAGGAAATGTAGAATCAGTGTGTGTGTGTGAACCTCCGTTGTGTGGCACATCCTGTCTTTATCGTGTTTGGTCAGTTGCTGTGGTTACTTAGTCAGATTGTCCAGAAGACTGGACCCACACACACAGATATTAGCGATTTGTTATATACATTACCTGACAAAGCGGGGCAGGTGGGACACACTGTTTCATGGCTTCAATCCGCTTTGTGCCTCATATTAAATTTTTTTTTTTTTAACTTGATGTTCTTTCAGTACCAAAGACTCTAGATATGTATAATTACTAGGACTAGGGATATTGGTACAAGTATACACAGTACAGTGACTAGTACTAAGCTTGTATTGCAGACAACCACATCTTCTATGTTAGGCAGAAATGACTGTAGGAAAATGGTGCCCTCTTGTATTGGTAGTGCAAGATTTCTATCTGAGCACCTGGAAGTAAAACTGAAGCCAGCGTTGTTCAATTTTTCTGAAACTGAGAAGGTGTTGGTTTTGTTATCCTTGATTTTTTTTTCCCCATCCTCCTCTCCACAGGATCACTGCAAATGGAATCTGTACCACAAGCAAGCAGTTTACTTCTTCAGGTCAGCTTTGGAGATCACAGAAGAGAAAATCTGCGTAGTTGATTACAGTCTTACCTTTAAACCTACCTCTGGTGATATAACCATGAATTTTGAACCACAACAAGCCAGAGATGCAAACATTTAATAGAAACTATACTTTTAGGAAAGAATTATATACTCTAACAGTATATGGTATTAAAAACTGAATAAGGTTTTGAGTCATTGTGGATTTACAATTGTCAAAGGAATAAGCCTGTCACAAGTATGTAAGCAGAAATGCTGTGTACGTGCCTTTCCATCACAGTCAAAAAAAGGAGCCATGCGAGTTGGGGATGGCTGTGGAAACATTGCAAGCCTGCATTTGAGTCAGTGCTGGTGCTTTAAACATTAAGACTGCATTGGGACTTCTGGAAATTAAAAAGAAGCCCATTACATAGGAAACAACACTGTGATAATTTGGTGACTCCAACAAGCCTACTCCAAAACTCAAGTTGAAAGAGGAACTACTGAAAGAAATTCCATATGGATAAAAGAAGAGTGAGCACAAACAATGGTTGGTTCAGGTAGTGAATGCAGGTCCTCCGTTATGTAGAACCATTGCAAGCATTTGTACCGACGTGCCATTCTTAAACTAAGCTATAACATTGCTTCCCACGTGTTGTTTTATATTGACTAGAATATCTGATGTGTCTTTTGATCTTTGAGGTTTTCTAAATCCAACCACTGGTTTTAAACATCGCCTAAGGGCAGAAGCTTTAATTTTAAATATTTAAAAATCAATCAACAAGATAAGCCCCACAAATAATTAAAGCTAACGTTTCTCATATAGATCTTTCAATATTTTGTTGATTCACACACATTAATCTTTTATGCCTCATTTTCTACAGTCAGCCTGGACACCATCTGGCAACAAAGAAATACATTGTCTTCTGCATTAAATGCACATCATAGGCAAAAAGTAAAATAAAAAGTATTAGCAGTGTTTAACATAACAGACTTGTTGTGATAAACTGGATGCTTTCTTGTTTTTGAAAAGGTGTTTAACTTGTCAGGACCAGTATAACCTCAAAGTGAAAAAAATAAACAAGGGACAATAAGTAACTTTTTAATTCTTAACTAAGCAAAGGGCAAGATATTTATAACTAAAATGTCTGAGGATGGTCATTCTAAGTTTCCCATGGCACACAGCATCAAATGAGTGTGCTTTCCAAAAGAAGATGGAGCAGCAAGCCAAGATTTTTCCAGGATGAGAAACTTTGATTATTTTGTAAAATAAGCACTTTGAACTACAAATATTGCAGTCACTGCTTAGTACTTGTTTGTGGAGTTACACTGGCACCAGGGGGATGAGACTGTACTAATGGCTTTGGAACACACCTGTATTGCTTTAAAGATATTTTAAGAGTCTGTATTTCTAAATTATGTTTTATATTAAAATATTACAACATCTGTCAGTTTAACTAAAAAAGTAGTGTGCTGAAGCAGCAGTCATATTTGTAAAAATAGCATACAGAATATGTGATATACAAACAACACCAAAGCATCAATCTCTATGTGTGGGGGTCTTTATTATTGTGTAATACAACCAGTTATGACACACATTCATCATCAGCTTTACTTTTCCAAAAGTAACTATTTTCCTCTACTTCTGAATATCAGAAAATGTTATGTTCAATAAAATGCATACTTGTATCATATAGTTTGTTGTACAAAGATCTAAGGAAATGCAAAATTGTTTAAAGATCTCTAGATGTATTTTAAAGAACAATCCATCCCATTTATATGTAAATCTCACATTGGATATAGACTTAGTGACATGCGCATCATTTCCATTTGTTAAATTGAGAGACCTCAGTTATTTCTCATCTCACATGACTTATGACGACCATCTACTAGGTCATTAAGGTACACACATCACTTATCTTAATGCATTTACTAAAAAATACAAAGCTAAATTGCAGTGAAGGAAGGCAATTTTGAGAAACTGATAGTTTGGCTTATTTGGGTCCCACTCTGAACCACAAAGAAAACAATGTTAAGTGTTGGGTAAATAGCTGCCAGCACACTATCCTATACCAAAAATGAATATTCCAATTTCATCACTGCTTCCAAAAATGTTTTTGGTAATTTTCTTCAAATATCTTGAAGATTGGTCTCCTCCAGTAACACCTTCTCTCCAGGTCTGAATGCAGGCATTCCTAGGTAAGGGCAACTGGCACAACGGAAAGCATCGCCAAGATAGCACTGCAGAGACAAAATGACCAAATACTGACACATTAAACAAAAAGATGTATGGAAATACAATGAAAACTATTGATAAAACAAAAGTTTATTCACTGATATAACAAATCTACTTGGTACAGCATTTATAAATTGATTTCTATGAGTAATTAATTTATTCATTTGCATCAAATACCAACAACTTAAGATTAAAAAGCCATCATTTGGCTATGACATAGGCAAAGTACGCTAAAATGATCCATGACTAATTAATATAAAACACCAATATTCAATTTCTGGTTATAACTATTACTGTTTGAAAGTGTCCTAATGGCAAACTACTTTAGCTTATCCTTAATTAGTCACATTTAAAAGTTAATTGTTTATTAACTTTAAAATTGCTCTAGGGGCACTGTACAATGATTGACCCTGTGGGTTTAATAAAGCATACCAAATACCAAAAAAAAAATTAGAGAAAACTTTGTAATTGCATTGCACCACTAAAACATGTTACTCTGTTCACTTGGGTTTAGGTTTATTTGTCATATATAGGTTAACACAGGGTCAACATACACTTGGGTTGCAAGATACTGGCTCTCCTAAAGTTCAGCTCTGAGTTAAAAAACTTCACGTTTTTTCTAAGAACCACATCGGTTGATGGTTTTTATGAATGATGTTAATTCCATGTGACAAACTACCAAGAAACTGAAGAATTCATGAAAGATGTCTATTACAATCTTAAACTTCAGGGCAAACTGGATCTAACAAATGCAATAGAAAAAGATGAGGAAATGACATTAAAGTCTGCGGTTTGATAAACACTTTACAGGTCTTCAGTTGACACCTTCCCTAAATACATCTCATCTGCAACGAAGAAAAGACAACTCCAGGGTGCTACCGTAAGAAAATGACAAGTTGGAAAATGGCAAATAAAATGAAAAAAAAAATAGGCAATAGAACAAAGCCATCAGATGAAAGATGACTGGAAAAGTCTATTAAGGTCAGCATCCCAGAGTCATCCTTTCTCTGTTGCAGAGGACACTGGTATTTGCCATGTATTTAAGGACTCATCTCATAGCCTTGAAGCACAGAGAAATGCAACCACACTGAAAATTTTATCGTGAAAACAAAAAAGAAAAAACAAGATGATGTTTTGCATCTAACAGAACTACCATCTTATTTCTGGTCTATGCCCAATTTGGAAGTCAATAAATAGTAGCATGCCTGATTTGATCTTATTTATATTTCATATACAAAAATACAGTAATCCCCAGTCATTGAAAGTTAGCCCAAAAAAAGAACAAACTACTCCCACGCCAACCCCCAATTTTTTAAAGATTGTGGAAAGTACCTGGAGCTTCAATACATGAAGACTGTAGAAGGTCTCACTACTACAGGACACAGCCTAGGTACACTGTGATCAGTATTCAGTAGAATTATGAAGATCATTAAAACAATCATTCAAATTTGATTTAAACTTGCAATGAATCATAATTCCAGACAGGCTCAACTAAAAGTAAACGTGGCTCCCATATATTTTGGATAATGAATTTCTAACAAGCAGCCATATCCTCAACAACATCAGCAAGTTATGTTGCATTAAACTGCTTTTTTTGACATTTAAAGCTCCCTGGTGTTTTTCCATATTCTCATAATTTTTCTTATAGCCTGCACATTTCTCAGAAAGCACATAAATATCAAGCCTTGTGTTAAATTGCAAACTTAGTGAATACATGTAGGTAAACATTGGAGTTAATTCTTTAACAAATGTAAAGATTAGATTTGACAAAATATTTAAAGCAGTGTAACCAGTATGGATTGTAATTACTTTCATGTGTACAGATCACTTGACCAACAAGACTGTACCGTCTTAACAGCACAGACTTGACTCTGTACATTACATAAAACAGTAACAGAGTACAACAGCCTTAAATTTGCCCAGGCTCTAATGCCCTGGACTCCACAGTTTGTGCTCTATTTTCATTATTTTCAGTAGCATCCAAAGGCACTCTGGCTGCATGCATTTGGTAGCACTCTTCATTCTGCTGTATTTTGAGATTTTTGGGATTCAGTGGCTTTTATTACATACAGGGCTTTAATGCATTCCCAGTTAAAGTGCAAGTGGACCTGCAGCTAAAATGGCCAGGAATGTGATGACTTTGATGTAGAAATCGTTACTTCTAGAAGATATAAAAAGAGCATTCGTTCGCATCTGTGTGCAGCAGACACATCTCTCTTATTATAAAAAAAAAATCTTGGAAGGAGACAAGACATGATTTTCTCAGAGAGACACCTGTATGTCTCGCGAGACGAGTCCATGCCCAGGGCTGGAAATAAAGGACAAAGAGTAGATGACAAAGTAGAACGTCGTAAAGAATTCAAAAACGTTGGCGCGATACACATGCACAGCAGGTTAGAGATAATGGAAGTACGAAAATTAGAAAGTCTCAAAAAAATGATAGTAAAGATCGCATTAGCACAAACAAACAATTATTACTCAGTGAAATAATAGAACAGTGAATAGAGATCAAATATATTGTTCGGATTTAAACTTTAAGTCAGAAACCTGAAGATCGTTGCCAGTGAAAATTAAAAGATTCCAAAAACGTTGGCGCGGTATGAAGTCCCGTGAGACAGAGACTTTTAACACAAGATTCTTTTAAGTCATGCCCTACTTACAACTATTTTCAAACATGACCATGGTCATCTAACCTCAGTCGTGTGAATGCTTTTGGCAGACACACTTCCTGCACTCTCAGCTCTTATAAATTTTATCAGGACAATAATTTTTATACGTTCTAGATGACATGTTAACAACTAAGCGAAGAAGAAAGAGCATGGACAAACATTTGAAAAAGTCTAGAGAGAAAGAAACGATAGTCACTCACAGGCAGTTACACATTGTGTTGTCACGATGTAAGTCCAAACAGAATCAAAATTCAATGCGATCTTGAAGAAAACTTGTTTTTATTAAAGTTTTAAAGTAAAAGTGAAAATAATGCATATGTAATAATTCCCATGAAAATAATCTCTTAAAATTGTACAGTATATCCAGTTAACCAAACCTGGGGGTGGGCGAGTGAAGCGAGCAGGGGGCAGAGCCCCCTAGTTTATTAAAAACAAAAAAAAAAAAAAAAAAAAAACACTTTTTAGAAATCTTGCTGTTGGTGCACCAAAAGCTGTGAAGGCTAAGGTGAAAATGGAAAGAACCCTCAACATTTAGATTGAAAATCTAACAAATAATACTAGTCAGTTAGAGAATTCCACAACCCCTTTTCTAAACAGTTCAATTCTGAATGCTGTCACAGCAAGAATAGCAAATAAGCGCAAAGCAACAAGCAACACTGCATGATACTCACATGAAGCTAACTAGGAATTGAAATTTTACCTAATGTGCACTTTTTTGGGGAAATAGTATAAACCGGAGTTCCCAAAGAAAACCCCTACTGAGACGATGAGACGACTAGATAACCCTACATGAAATTCACTCCCTAATGCCTAAAAAGCATTGCTTACCAATGGTTGACATGTTTACTAAGACTTTTTAATTATATCTGTTTATTGTGTAACACCTTTTATTATGTATGCTTATCAGGGCTTGAAGCATGTGACTCAAGGATTACTGTACATAATTTAAAAATCATGCAGGGTTTTAACTTAATAAGCAGGAAAATACCATTGTTTTCAATGGATAAAAGGGCTTTTGCTAATGCCATAATTGTAGTATCACACATCTGAATGAGAGAATACAATGATGGAGGGATTAATGACTTATAAATATTTTTAGAGCCAATACCAGTCACCAATTTCATGTTACTTCCATTTTACCCCTTTAAAAATGTTTTTACGCTAAACTCACTCATAACCAGATATGCAGAAGCCTTATGTTCTACATTAAAGTGTTAACACATAGTATTTTTATAATTAAAATTAATTTTTCTCTCAAAATGAAATTTTGTAGACTTATTGTTCAGTGTCCATAAAAATAATACAATTTACCTTAAAATACATACTTTAACTAATAAAATATGTATAGAAAATATTTTTTCATAATACATATGACATAAAATGATTCTCATAATTAGAAGCTATCATTTTGTTTAATTTCTTCTGCAATGTACTTATGTGAAAAAAAATGTAAAAGTTTTCACCAATTTTCTACATTATCATATCCATCCATCCATCCATCCATTGTCTCCCGCTTATCCGAGGTCGGGTCGCGGGGGCAGCAGCTTGAGCAGAGATGCCCAGACTTCCCTCTCCCCGGCCACTTCTTCTAGCTCTTCCGGGAGAATCCCAAGGCGTTCCCAGGCCAGTCGAGAGACATAGTCCCTCCAACGTGTCCTGGGTCTTCCCTGGGGCCTCCTCCCGGTTGGACGTGCCCGGAACACCTCACCAGGGAGGCGTCCAGGAGGCATCCTGATCAGATGCCCGAGCCACCTCATCTGACTCCTCTCGATGCGGAGGAGCGCGGCTCTACTCTGAGCCCCTCCCGGATGACTGAGCTTCTCACCCTATCTTTAAGGGAAAGCCCAGACACCCTGCGGAGGAAACTCATTTCAGCCGCTTGTATTCGCGATCTCGTTCTTTCGGTCACTACCCATAGTTCATGACCATAGGTGAGGGTAGGAACATAGATCGACTGGTAAATTGAGAGCTTCGCCTTGCGGCTCAGCTCCTTTTTCACCACGACAGACCGATGCAGCGCCCGCATTACTGCGGATGCCGCACCGATCCGCCTGTCGATCTCACGCTCCATTCTTCCCTCACTCGTGAACAAGATCCCGAGATACTTGAACTCCTCCACTTGAGGCAGGATCTCGCTACCAACCCTGAGAGGGCACTCCACCCTTTTCCGGCTGAGGACCATGGTCTCGGATTTGGAGGTGCTGATTCTCATCCCAGCCGCTTCACACTCGGCTGCGAACCGATCCAGAGAGAGCTGAAGATCACGGCCTGATGAAGCAAACAGGACAACATCATCTGCAAAAAGCAGTGACCCAATCCTGAGCCCATCAAACCGGACCCCCTCAATGCCCTGGCTGCGCCTAGAAATTCTGTCCATAAAAGTTATGAACAGAATCGGTGACAAAGGGCAGCCCTGGCGGAGTCCAACTCTCACTGGAAACGGGTTCGACTTACTGCCGGCAATGCGGACCAAGCTCTGGCACCGATCGTACAGGGACCGAACAGCCCTTATCAGGGGGGCCGGTACCCCATACTCTCGGAGTACCCCCCACAGGATTCCCCGAGGGACACGGTCGAATGCCTTTTCCAAGTCCACAAAACACAAGTAGACTGGTTGGGCAAACTCCCATGCACCCTCCAGGACCCTGCTAAGGGTATAGAGCTGGTCCACTGTTCCGCGACCAGGACGAAAACCACACTGTTCCTCCTGAATCCGAGGCTCGACTATCCGACGGACCCTCCTCTCCAGGACCCCTGAATAGACTTCCAGGGAGGCTGAGGAGTGTGATCCCTCTGTAGTTGGAACACACCCTTCGATCCCCCTTCTTAAAGAGGGGGATCACCACCCCGGTCTGCCAATCCAGAGGCATTGTCCCTGATGTCCATGCGATGTTGCAGAGGCGTGTCAACCAAGACAGTCCTACAACATCCAGAGCCTTGAGGAACTCCAGGCGTATCTCATCCACCCCCGGGGCCCTGCCACCAAGGAGTTTTTTGACCACCTCGGTGACCTCAGTCCCAGAGATGGGGGAACCCACCTCTGAGTCCCCAGGCTCTCTCCATTATCATATCCTGATTTAATTAATTGATATTGACTGTTTTAACGCTGCTTAAATGTAAATATACATGCACTTATAGTTTTGAATCTTATTAATCATTAATTGCACTACAGATTTTTTTGTTGTTAAAATTTACACTTAATATATTTTGTTGTTTTGTTAGATTTTTTTCCAGTTTACCAGCCTGGCAGTCCTAATTCTTGAGGTGCAATTATAAATATTCCACTTATACTCCACTTTCTTTATAATGTAAATGTTAATATTCCAGTCTTCCCTCTCTCTAGTAAAGTCTACCTTGTTGTTCTATGTCTACAGAAAGTTCACAGCAGAAAAAAAAGCAGATGCTGAAAAATTTGTATTTTGTGATCAGCCATTTTTACTGATCACCAATTGAGATGTAATTCAACTGATTTAGATTGCCAGCTGATTGAATGGAGCATCATTACTTATTAATACAGTACCATATACTGCCCTGACAAATGAACAGATGCATTCTGATTGTAATAAACATGACTACATTTTTCATCCAGTCATCCATCAATTGTCTACCTGCTGTATCTATATCAGATATGCTGGAAGCTGCACTAGGCTCGAGGTTGGAACCAACCTTGATGAGGCGCCACACACTCGACCCACACATCCACACGTTACTCGTGCCAGTCTAATTTAGAAACACCTGAAAATACTCTGTCGGAGTATCACACAGTACCAGTATTTAGTAAGTAATAATCAACCCATATTTTTAAATGAAGTGGTTGTCTCAGTACCTATGTCAAGTCATCAATGGTAACAGGATGGGCTACTCCATATATTCATTTCAAAATAAAATGTATTTAGTTAGTGTTTCAACTATACCTTTGAGACGCATGCACCTGGTTAGTACAGCTGGAAAACAATATACTTTATTGCTGAAAACTAATCAGCAAACACAACATTTGTATAGTTTATTGAGTTTTTGGTTTATCTGTTGGCAACACTTATAGCAGTGATTTGGGACTCTCTGATCATAAAGCAGTACTTTTCACTGTCTCATTACCTCTCCCTCCTCTTGTTTTTGCGTAGGCTCTGGTAATTCTAGTGTTAAGTCCTATCTGACTGAAAAGACAGAATTTGTTAGTCTTGGCAACAGCAGGTCCAGCTCAGCGCCAGTCACACAAGGAGTTCCTTAGGGCTCTGTCCTCAGCCATCTGCTCTTCTGTATCTATATGTTTTCCCCCACACCAGTGTTTCCCAATCTCAGTCCTGTGGCTGCAGGTTTTTGTTCCAACCAGCAGTAGTGAAATAATGGATTAATCTTAAAATTCATAAAGGTAGCCTTAAAGTTTGTACAAATGCAAAAAAGAAAAATGAAGGAGATGCTGAAAATTAAAGCATCAGTAGTTTGAAACATTTGAAATTTGAATTTGATTAATTCAATAAATATTCCTTTCCAGTAAGTATTATTAATTGGCTAATGTCTCCTGCATATACCAAAGGAAACAAAACTCACAACAGTAAATGTCACAAATCTGACAAAATGATTTTCTGAAAAGCCCGATTTGAAAAGTGTGGTTACTAAACTAACTTTAGAGTTTACACAAATAAAAACATCCTGATACAGTGGAACCTTGGTTCACGAACATCTCGGTACACATACAAATCGGTTTACGACCAAAAAGTTTGCCAAACTTTTGCCTCGTTTCACGACCACACACTCGGTAAACGAACAAGACAGTTTCCCTTTCGGTTTGTACGCACCGATGATTTCCGCACGTGTTGCATTGTTCTCGGTCAGATGTGCGTGCTTGCTTTCGCTGTGAACTCTTTGTGCTCTATTTCATTTCCCTTCCGGTTCGTACGTGCCGATTACTGTATTTAAGCACGTGTTCAGCCTCTCCCTGTTCACTGTTCTCAGTCAAACGTGCGTGCTTTACCTGTGAACTCGTTGTGCTCTACAGTATTTCGTGTGCTTTTGCAGTTAACCATGGCTTCTAAGCAAGTGAAGAGTGGTGAGAAGAAACTTTTGCAGAAAATTGAAATCGAAGTAAAGAAAGAAATTATTGAAAAGTATGAGCGTGGCATTCGTGTTACTGATCTTGCCGCAGAGTACAAGAAGTCAAAATCTACGATTTTTACTATTCTAAAGCAGAAAGAATCTATTAAAGCAGCTGATGTTGCAAAAGGAGTTACAGCATTAACCAGGCAGAGGCCTCAAGTGCTGGAAGAGGTGGAAAAACTGTTGCTAGTGTGGCTGAACGAGAAGCAACTTGCAGGGGATATCGTAAGCGAGGCGATGTTATGGGAGAAAGCCAGGAAGATTCATGGCGATTTGCTGCAAAACTACCCTTGTACGAGTGGCGAAAGTGAGGAATTTAAAGCCAGTACAGGATGGTTTGAAAAGTTTTGCAAGAGAAGTGGCATTCATAGTGTGGTAAGGCATGGAGAGGCTGCTAGTTCCGACGCTGAAGCTGCGAAAGAATTCGTGAAACATTTCACAAAATTAGTGGAGGACGAAGGCTACATCCCACAACAAGTCTTCAACTGCGACGAGACCGGATTGTTCTCCACCCAGTTCCTCCTCACTTCACGCCAGAACTCAACTCATGCAAGGTTAGTTTTCTTGGTGGTTTATGGTTAGTTTTTGTATTACGGATTTTTCAAATGTTCATTTTTCAGTTTGTAGCGTGAATTGTTGCAATGTTACTTTTCTCTTTTTTCAAATGTTCATTTTTTTCCCTGTGCTTAAAACTCATTTAAAAAATGTGTTTACAGCGATCGGGTTCTAATGCTATTAGCGTGAACTCTTGCAATGTTAGTTTTCTCTGTTGTTCAAGGTTTTCTCAGTGTTATTCAATGTTTTTACATTTAGTTTACTATTACGATGTGCTTTCTATGGTGTGATTAACTATATTTGTGCTTAAAAATCTTTAAAAAAAATATATTTACATACAGTTCGTACGGTCTGGAACGGATTAATTGTATTTACATACAATCCTATGAGGGAAATTGCTTCAGTTCACGACCAAATCGGTTTACGACCAGAGTTTTGGAATGAATTATGGTCGTGAACCGAGGTTCCACTGTATATCTTGATAATCAACAATGTGTACATTTTATATAAAGCCTTTGACTATTTATTATATAGTGTGTTTCCATCTATTATATGGTGATTTTCCTATTGGTCCCTTTATATAAAAGCCTTCCTATATCTATTGTGCAGTACTTTTGATAAAACTGTATTCAATTATGCATCTCCCATGGGTACAAAGTGTTGTAAAACTATATTCTGAAATTTTTCATTTAAGGAAGACAGAAGTTTCCAAGTAAGATAGATCTACTCACAAATTATTGTGCTGAAGAGCAGAAACAGTTTGTATGTTGATTAGTTCATGCAAGTAAGGTTGTGTGTCCACTACTATGTCTTCATTTAACATCAATTTGAAACAAAAACGATCTCCATTCAAAATTGGATCTTCACATTGTTCACAAAAGTGTCTCCGTCTACACTTAAACTACCGAAAATGCATATGACATAGACATTTGCCTACACTGTGCATGTGTGCATCAACATAAAAATCCTTTAAGAGATGGTAACACCACCAGCCATGGGATTTATCAGAAAACTGCAGTGACCAGTAAATCTGCTTTTTGCTCATGTATGCAACATTCAAATTGTAAAAAGCAAACACAATTTAGATGCATACAGAAAAGCACAATGTTTGTTGTCCAAGAACAGTGACCAATCAGGGAATGAGACGCTGTAATGTGCAGGATCCAAGGGCCACATAATAAGCATCAACAAAATCAAGAGTGCGATTATAGTCTGCATTTTCAAACGGGCCCGTTTTCACCTCTACAAAGTTCCACCACACTGAAGTGGCTTAAAAAAAAGATTTGCATTATGTGTCTTTTAAAATGTAAATATATACAATATGCACAATGTGAAAAAAAGCAAAACATAATAATATAAAGAAGTTGAATGAAAGATAATGCTCACATTTCCACATGCTGATTTGGGAAGATCTTGTTTATTTGAATTCTTGCTCTCTTGCTCCAGTTCTTCAGCTAAGCCACATGTGCTGGTAAAAAAAAAAACAAAAAAAAACACCAAACTATGAAAATTCCACAAAAAGTTAAAATGTTGAGATATGTATCTACTACACAGAGGCAGGCTGCATTAAAGTCAGTCATCAAAACAACTTAATTGCCTGTAACAGCTTGCAAGATTTTACAATATACTTTAAAGATCACAAACACACACATATATACGTACATATATATACATATACATATACACATATATGTACATATATATATACACATATATACATATACACATATATGTACATATATACATATACATATACACATATATACATATACATATATATACATACACATATACATATACATATACACATATACACATATATACATATACATATATATATACATACATATACACATATATATACATATACATACATATATATATACATATACGTATATATACACATACATATATATACATATACGTATATATACATACATCTATACTAATAAAAGGCAAAGCCCTCACTGACTGACTCATCACTAATTCTCCAACTTCCCGTGTAGGTAGAAGGCTGAAATTTGGCAGGCTCATTCCTTACAGCTTACTTACAAAAGTTAGGCAGGTTTCATTTCGATATTCTACACGTAATGGTCATAACTGGAACCTCTTTTTTGTCCATATACTGTAATGGAAGGCAGCAAGATGGCCGTAGGAGACGGAGTTGCGTGTCGCATCATCACGCCTCCCACGCAATCACGTGAACTGACTGTGAAGGCAGTACGTAAAAAACAAGAGCACGAAAGAGCGCTGAAGAAAACATTCATTACACAATTGAGGAGGCAGCGAAAGAATAAGAAGCGAGAGAGCGGCTCCCGTGAAGTGAATGAATGGAGCCCGAGTGATCACTTGGATGAATCAAACCTGTTCAAAAAAAAAAAAAAAAGCGGAGCACCTTATATGAGCAGGCAGTCAGCTAAAGAAGGGAATCAATAAATAACTATAATCGTAATAAACGAACAAAAAATAGCGGTGAATCCGCGGATTACATAAATGAAATGGGTACCTGAACAGAAAAGTAAGTCTCAAATAGTCACACTAAGTACCATAGTTCACTTGCGGTATCGATGTATTTATGCAAATCCAACAGAGTGCCTGTGGGCTCAGAGCATGGGGCGGGGGCCTTCCTCATTCACTCGCCAGCCTCTGTTCCAGTTACTCCACGTCTCGCCACGTGTTGCAGTGCACCTTGCCTCCACTTAGCTAGCGATACCTGTGTGTTCAACAGACATTATCATCTACAGATTGTTAAGGAGTAACGTTTAACGTTTTTGAGAGAGAGCGATCAGAGCTACGTGGTATTATGGTATTTTATACTGTCTGTTGTCCAAGTCGAAAGTGGAAAACTCTCGCTATTGATCTAACAGATTATGATATGCTAATGCCCACCTGAGAGAGTAACCACAGAACACACTGCCTTTTTTTGTAGGTGAGGCAATGTGCTGTATCAGCGCGTACTCCTAACCTCTCTCTCTCTTTCTCTATTATGCCTACGTGACCACACGCTAATACCCGAACTATTCCGAAGCAACATTTGCACTGTTTTGTGTTTTTTGTATCTCACACCCTCATACACTTTTATCGTAAGACCATCCCTTATCTACAATGTAGCGTTCGATCAGAAGAAAATATGAAGCTGATTTTAAATTAAATGTCTTTGAAGTCGCAAAAGAAAATGGTAACTGCGCTGCTGCCACATAATTCAATGCATCTGAGAAATTGATGCAAGATTAGAGGAGGCAAAAAATTTAAGTGTTGCATTTTTGAACGGGCGTATAAGTTGGGGTCTGATATTATGATCGCTTTTTTGGGTTTCAACAACCGACTCATATTTATTTTTATTTTTAAACTTGTGTTTTTTCTAATTATATTTTTCTCAAACAATTAAAAAAAAACAACTTTTTTTTTCCTCCCAGGCAACGCTGGGTATTTCAGCTGGTGTATATATATATATCTATACATATTAATAAAAGGCAAAGCCCTCACTGACTGACTGACTGACTGACTCATCACTAATTCTCAAACTTCCCGTGTAGGTGGAAGGCTGAAATTTGGCAGGCTCATTCCTTACAGCTTACTTACAAAAGTTAGGCAGGTTTCATTTCGAAATTCTACACGTAATGGTCATAACTGGAACATGTTTTTTGTCCATATACTCTAATGGAGGAGGCGGAGTCACATATCGCGTCATCACGCCTCCTACGTAATCATGTGAACTAAAAACAAGGAAGAGAACAGCACGAGTCAAACGCGGGAACGAAGGTAAATGACGTTAATTTTTGAGTGTCTTTTAATACTGTGTAAGCATACATATTAACACATGTGCAATTAAACGTGTGCATTTACGGGGTGATTTCTCAGGCTTAAAAGCTCGCCTTTTACTAAAAAGTTAAATGCAAAACTATTTTCAATCATTCTATGATCTGCTTCTCACAACTGAAGGCACCGTGGCTGATGTTACGTCTCTTGCTGGCCAACCATAAGCGTTACCTGGTAGGTAACCAGCCTCTCACTTCACTCCCTTACGGGAATCGAACCTCTGAGGTTTTCTTTTGTTCTTAATTAAAATTTAAAACGAATACTTCACCGCTGCTAAGCCCCTCTAGCGCTGACGTCCGAGGTTCGATTACCGTAAGCAAGTGCAGTGAGTGTATACGCCTGATGAGCCAAGAATAAGGGGGAAAGACGTGTCGCGTACTCTTTGCATTATTTGACAGTAAACTATTTTCAACTATTCTATGATCTGCTTCTCACAACTGAAGGCACTATGGCTGATGTTACCTCACTTGCTGGCCAACCATAAGCGTTACCTGGTAGGTAACCAGCCACTCACTTCACTCCCTTACGGGAATCGAACCTCAGATGTCAGCGCTACAGGCAAAGCCCCTAAAATTGCGCCACGCCGTGTGGTTCGTTTATTTGACAACATGTAGATCGGGGTAATTACATTCCGCGCCACGGCGTGTGGTTTGTTTATTTGACAACATGTAGATCGGGGTAATTACATTCACGCCATTCGTAGTCTGATTCACAATCTGATTGTATGGGTGATTACCTACCAGGTAACGCTTATAGTTGGCCACCAAGTCAGGTCGAAGTGATCACTCGAGTGAAGGCAGCTTCACAAAAAAACAGATCCTTAACAAACTGTTATTAGTATATTTTCCCTCAATTTAAAAAGGTTTTATTTTCTTCTTAATAAAAATTTAAAAGCGGTACTTCGCCGGTGTGAAGCGCATGGATTTGACCGACTGACACATACAGACATATTCATGAGTGCAGGTACTTCGGAAAGAAAGCACCGTGTAAACCTAAAGTTTAAATTAAGTTCATAGACCTACAAAAGGTTGCCATTCATTTGAGGCAAGATTGCTTTTCTTCTGTACAACTATACGTTGCATTCTCAAGAGTGTGCTTGCACGGCTTCGGATATAGATACATATATATATATATATATATATATATATATATATATATATATATATATATATATATATATGTATGTATGTCTATATATAAATATGTAAGCTTATAAGTACTGCCTTACTTCTCTTTAAGAAAGGAAGATGTAATGATACTTGATTTAAACGATTCCATGTCTTCCTGGGTTTGCTTAGCTTATTGTCAATATCTTTACACGTTTTTTTAAGACTTATTGACTGAAACGGGCTTTCACAAAAAAAGTCAGGGCTTTGCTACAGGATACACCCTCCACAAGTTAAGCAAGTGAAAATAAAATATATATTTCTGTTTTATTTAAACCTTTGAAGTTCGTATGCATAGCCCCATTTGGCTGTTTAATTTTTTTTTTTTCTTTCTTCAGTAATATTTAATCTCCTTAAAGAAAAAGAACATATCCATTTTACTTTTTTTGTATCTCTTTAGTAATATTTTAGTGTAAAAGGATAACCAGTATTTAAACCTTTTATGTTACTTTATAAATTTATTTTACACAATGTTGAAAAATTAATAAGAAAGCTACATATTTTGGCAGCTGCTGCTTTAATTTTCAATGAAATGAAAAAAGCTCTCCAAGAGAAAACGTCAATGAAGAAGAAACAGTTTGCACTATCTAAAAATGAGAAACCCTCATTTATAAAAGTTTGCTGCAGATGACTTAACTGAAAATAAATGAATAGTTCCTATGTGTATAATACATATTTATCTATTTTACTTATGCCTTTATTCCAGCAACTTACAACATCTGAGGTACAATTTGTTACATTACTTTTGTTTTTTGCAGCACAGGCAGGTGAAGTGACTTCCTCAGGGTCACACAGTGGTGTCAGTACCAGGATTTGAACTAACAAGCTCCGGGTTTACTGAAATATTACTGAAGAAAGAAAAAAAACGAAAACGGGCAAATAGGGCTATGCATACAGATGTCCATCCATCCATTATCCAACCCGCTATATCCTAAATACAGGAGCCAATAAGTAGATATGTATATATACAGTATATATATATTGTGAGAGATTAAGGTCTCCGTGACCCCTTGAACCCTCTGAGCAGACGTCAGACACCATATAAAAGTCCAAATAATCCTTTTATTTAGACAAATATGTGCACCAAGCACCCTATACACTACAACACTCATATAAGTAATCAATAAACAATAATCCATACACAATATCACCACTCCCAGACACGTCGCCACCCTACCTCCCAGCTCAGCTCGGCGTACTGGGCTTTCCCATAGTCCTTTATACTCCCTGACCCGGAAGGGGTTCCTGGTACAACCCACAAGTCCATATTACTTCCGGGTCAGGGTAAACAGTCCTTTTCTTTAACCCGGAAGTACACCGTTTCCTCCTGTCCTGGGATTATGACGTATTTCCGGATCATAGGGCATATAAGAGTCCCCGGGTTTCCCTACAGCGACTCCTGGTGGTCCCCAAGGCATCCAGCAGGGCTGTGCATAAAAACTACATAGTCCATGAGTCCCTGCTGGAACTCGGGGCATGTCCATGCTGCAGGGAAAGCTCCACCTGGCGGCCTGGGGGTATTGGCCGGAATGACAAGCCGGCCACATATCACAATATCTATAATAATAAAAGGCAAAGCCCTCACTGACTGACTCACTCACTGACTGACTGACTGACTGACTCATCACTAATTCTCCAACTTCCCGTGTAGGTGGAAGGCTGAAATTTGGCAGGCTCATTCCTTACAGCTTACTTACAAAAGTTAGGCAGGTTTCATTTCGAAATTCAAAGCGTAATGGTCATAACTGGAACATATTTTTTGTCCATACACTGTAATGGAGGAGGCGGAGTCACGTATCGCGTCATCACGCCTCCTACGTAATCACGTGAACTAAAAACAAGGAAGAGATTTACAGCACGAGTCACACGCGGGAACGAAGGTAAATGACGTTAATTTTTGACTGTCTTTTAATACTGTGTAAGCATACATATTAACACGTGCAATTAAACGTGTGCATTTACGGGGTGATTTCTCAGGCTTAAAAGCTCACCTTTTATCAAACGCGGGAACAAAGGTAACTGACGTTGTTCACTGTCTTTTAATACTGTGTAACCATACATATTAACACATGTGCAATTAAACGTGTGCATTTACGGGGTGATTTCTCAGGCTTAAAAGCTTGCCTTTTACTAAAAAGGTAAATGCAAAACTATTTTCAATCAGTTTATTGAAACGCTCCCGTTAAGGATTACAATAACATATTCGCGAGATAAAAGAACGAAGTAGGGGGAAATGGAGGAACAGCCGGAAACAGCGAAGAGCAAAAAATTAATTAAACAATTGAGAACGGAGCAAGTGAAGCATACAAGCATGTTCATAAGGGAAACAAAGCACGGTGTAAAACGTAAGTTTAAATTAAGTTTATAGAAACGCTCCCGCTGCGGATTGCAATAACATATTCGCGAGATAAAAGTTTAATGAGAAGACACGAGGTATAAACGAACCACACGCCGTGGCGCAACGTTAAGGGCAACAGTTTCAACCATTCTATGATCTGCTTCTCGCAACTGAAAGACGGCACATGGCGGATGTTAGCCGACTTGCTGACCGCAACGTTAGGGGCTTCAACTATGGTGCTGACGCCACATCTCAGTGCCAACACTTTGCAGACTGTACTTAAAAGACACGCCCTCCTCACTGGACAGTTAAAAAGACCAATCAAACTAACGATGACATCAAGTATTACCCAATCAAAAGTAGGAAAGGAGGCATCTTCATAAAATGCGTGTGGGATGATTTGCATGAGACGCTGCTTTAAAAAAAAAATGATAAAAAAAAATACGGGATAAATCCCGTCCAGTATTGATTCAAAACGGGACGCGCAATTTCATTCTCAAACGCGGCACGATTCCGTATTTTAAAGGACGGGTGGCAACCCTACAGTGCCAGGTAACCACCCATACAATCAGATTGTGATTCAGACTAGGAATGCAATGAATGTAATTACCCCGATCTACATACAAGGCGAAAGTCTTGCAACATTCAAAGATGATGGTTTGGGATAATTAGTACTTATTAAGTACACCATGGCACATAAAAGAGCTTATGAAGCCTTGAACCGAAAAAAGCAAGATCTCAGAGATCGTAAAAAAAAAAAAAGGAGGTGATGTCGTTTTACTCGCTGTACATTTTAGTCAAACATTACCAGTTATTCCACGAGGGAGACCAGCAGATGAACTCAACGCGTGTTTAAAATCCATGCTTCTCCCACGCTCGGTTATATGTCGCGTGTTCTCGGGTAGGTACACCAAAAAATGTATACATTTAAGCATGTAATGGGCAAACAAAAAATGAGGTATACCCGAAGGCACTGCAGTAGTACTCAATGTAACTTTACTTCTTAAATGTTAATGTTTTACTGTTTAATAATTTATACGCTTCTTATATATTGTTCAAATTCTTTTATCAAAATACCAGTGACAGCGCAATGCACGATAACATGGAGTGAATACACCATACGCATCTGCCCACGGCTGCCCTGGTGTGCGCACATAGGAGTTGATTCTAAAATAAAATAAACATAAAAAGAGTAATACAATCATCACCCATAAAGCGGATAGCAGACGTGACGTATTATATGTGTAACAGATTTCAAGTCAATAGGTGAAACGGTTTGCAAGCTACAGGTGATTTAAAATCCTGGACAGACCAACGAAAAGCCACGGTAGCAAATTATAGAAGAAGATTTTACTGTTTAATAATTTATATTTATATGAAATGTGCTTCTTATATATTACTTCATATTCTCATATGATAATGATGTTAATGTTGTTTATATTGATTTCTATGTTATTGTAAGTGCATCTATGTGTGTATATGTATGTATGTATGTGTATATATATATATATATATATATATATATATATATATAAAAAATATATATATAAAAAATATATGTGTATATGTATATATAATATATCTGTATATGTGTGTGTGTATATGTGTATATGTATATATATATGACAGCAACACTCATAACAATGACAACACAATTACATTGACAATCATGTTACGTTATTTTTAAAATGTTTCCTTTACTTTTTCATAACCTCTTTAACACACTACTTCTCCGCTGCGAAGCGCGGGTATTTTGCTAGTATATATATATATATATATATATATATATATATATATATATATATATATATATATATATATATATACAGTAGATATGTAAATATATATATGTAGATATGTGTCTGTGTGTGTGTGTATGTATATATGTATGTATGTATGTATGTGTATATGTATATGTCTGTGTGTATGTATGTGTATATATATATATATATGTGGATGTGTGTATATATATGTATATATATGTGGATGTGTATATATATATTATATATATATGTTTATATGTATATATGTAGATATGTTTATATGTATATATGTAGATATGTGTATATGTATATATATATATATATATATATATATATATGACAGCAACACTCATAACATTGACAACACAATTACATTGACAATCATGTTACGTTATTTTTAAAATGTTTCCTTTTCTTTTTCATAACCTCTTTAACACACTACTTCTCAGCTGCGAAGCGCGGGTATTTTGCTAGTCAACAATAAAGAAGGAACCTTTTTCATACAATATGTATTTATTAGGACTGTCAAATGGTTAAAATTTTTAACCACAACTCAGGGGACAACACATAGTGTCCGATCAACCCAGAGAGCACAATTTTCGCATTCAAGTCAAAAATTACTAAAAACAACAGAATGTAACAGTGACATTTGATCGAATAGTTAGGGTGTTTCCCCACGTGAAACTGCAAGCAGTAGCATGGTGTGATGTGGCACAGCATGATTCAGTGCTTACATACATCAAATGGTTTTAATGACATTTTAATATAAGAAAAGCAGCATAGTTTGATAAGGAATTACAAACTGGAAATACAATTTTCATACTTAGAAATGAAAGGCTTACTTGGCCAGCACTCTTATGATAGCAGTGTGCAGTTTTTCAACAAGACTATTTGACAAAGAAGTGCCAGAGTACTGTTTTTCAAGTATGGGATCGTGACCCACTTTTATGTCACAGGCTGTCACCAATGGGCAATGATTAGTTATTGTTTATAATGATAATTGGTCACGACTGGATCACTTCTATGACACTCGCACTCCATACACCCAGAGTGAACAGTATGATGTTTGCACTCTATTCACCAATACGGACAACCTAATCCTACTGAAGATGGCACTCAATTAAGCAAGGGGGACCCCACGGTGGGTCGCAAAGACATTTACATGGGAAAAACTTTGTGACATCAGAAAGTTTGAAAAACAATATGACATGACCTCAGATGATTTGGCCTCTAAAGTCAATCAAACTAACCCAAGAGAGAGATGGTTTGGGATGAGTTATACCAGAGACAGAAGGAAAAACGTCAACCAGTGCTCAGCACGAGTAGGAACTCCCTCAAGACTGTTGGACAAAATCCCAGGTAGCCACCTCAATGCAAGGAATTTACACACTCTCATCAAGGCAAAGGACGCCTGTCTGCCAGTCTTTCTCAGTCTCTGCTGGGTTAACTGCCATTTTCCAGGTTCACCTAAATTAGTAGGGCATTGGAGAAGAAATTTTTATAGCCAGGTATCCTTACTGAGTGCAACCTCCTTTAGTCATATTTACAACATCAAAAGTTTGGTAACCTTATTCTAACCACAGGTCTGAGACATGGAAGGGTGGCTACAAATTTAAAATTTGTGAAAGTTTAAGATGGTTGTGGTCACTGTATATTCCAAATTTGTTATTTCATACTCTTGAAACTCCTATCTTTACTAGTATTCTAAAATATAGAAAATAGTACAATATAGGAAAAATGTAAATTTTATATAAACTGCATTGTATTTCCCTTTTTATGTTTCAACACTGTTTTGTATTTGTTAAATGTCTGACAATACACTTTTGAAAACTTTTAAATGGCCTAAGTAACATACAGTAATCCCTCGCTATATCGCGCTTCGACTTTCGCGGCTTCACTCTATCGCGGATTTTACATGTAAGCATATCTAAATATATAACGCGGATTTTTCACTGCTTCACGGGTTTCTGCGGACAATGGGTCTTTTTACTTCTGGTACATTCTTCCTCAGTTAGTTTGCCCAGTTGATTTCATACAAGGGACGTTATTGGCGGATGACTGAGAAGCTACCTAATCAGAGCACACAGTTAAGTTCCTGTGTGCTGATTGGCTCAGCGACGGAGTGCTGCATTAACCAGGAAGTCTCATCTCACTCATTCAGCATCAATGTGCTCCTGCTACTGCTTCAGGGGCCGTGTCCAAGCGCCAACAGAAGATGCAAATGATTGCAGAAAAGGTAAACGTTTTGGATATGTTGAAGGAAGGGAACAGCTACACCGCTGCAGGACACCACTGTGGCATCAATGAGTCCACGATTCTTTTTATTTAAAAAGGAGGAAAAGCAGTGTCCTTTAAGCAGGGCGCAAAACGAGTTGCAAGTGGACGTTATAAGGCAGTAGTCTGGATGGAATCTGCTTTAGGGATTTGGATTGAAGACTGCCGGAAGGAGAACAACGGCGGTGCTACACAGTCGCCTGAAGAGGCTCCTTTAGAAGAGCTGTAACACTCTTCTTTGTTGTGCAGTAAAATTAAACTCATCGTTATCGGGCAAGTGTCATTGTTGGTGAGTAACCATAATTAATTATCTACGTATAGTACTTATTACATGTACATAGTTTAGTGTCACTGTACACACATTTTACTGTATACAATTTTTCTTGCATTGTACGTATTTATTGCTGGTGGCCTGTCTGTCGTAATGGCTGTAACATATGTGATATCGGAGACGCTCGATATCTTTAAAATAATATTTAGGTTTTACTGTATATAAACTGTGTTTACATACATAATTTCAACGAATCTTACCTAATATCTAAGAGAATACAAAGGGTTTATGCTGTATAATTGTGCGGGAAATGTTTATAATAGTGTGGGAGAGTTTATAAGGGCTTAAAATATATAAAAATAACCATATGAACATATGGTTTCTACTTCGCGGATTTTCACCTTTCGCGGGGGGTTTTGGAACGCAACCCCCGCGATGGAGGAGGGATTACTGTATATAAACAGGATGCACATCTAACTGATACAATGTAGTATACCAATGGAAAAACATCAAAGAGCTTCAAAAATATTCTGCCATTAGGAGTACCAGCAGTTAATGTATGTTTACTGGTCTGTACTGGAAGATCTCACAAAACACCACCCACTACAGGTAGTTGTGAACTTACAGCCTATGCATCTTATGTACATTCGACCACTACTGCGTCTCATAAGCAAATGACAACTTTTGCCAAGCTAGTTCTGTATGCTGTGATACAGTGGTTTCGACTACATTCAATTACATTTGTCTTACAATTATAGGGGGGAAAAAAATCAATTGACCTTGACACAAAAATGAAGGTGATCAAGCAGTATGTGGCAGGAAAGAAAGCAAATGCGATTGCATGTGACATAAAGTTATCCCATTATAACTGGTGCTTACTGCACATGCTGTACTGCTGTGCTCTATCTTACAATCCGGTTAACCTCCAAAGCTTCTGCTTTGTGACTCAAGATGTGCCGCTTTGTACAAACCACCACGAAAGGGTAATGAAACCACACAGAACTCCTTTATCTATTAATGTTTATTATTAACAGGTTGACTCTGCTGGCACAATTCCTCCTCTCACAGTTACACTGATGACATAACATAATGCAGACAACAAAAGGGTTTGTGAAGTTGTTAAAGGTTCAGCACCATGCGAGCAACAGTAATAATGAATCAAGCTAATAAAATATAAAAAAAATCTACAAAAAAAAAAATAGAAAATCTATACAATGTGCTAAGAATGATGACAAAGGAGAATATAAAACAAACAATGTGAATTAAGGGACTTATGATCTCTCTATTATAAAAAAAAAAAATCTTGGAAGGTGATGATACGTGATCTTCTCGAAAGATGTCCCCGAGAGACACTTTAACGTCACATGAGACAAGGCAGTGAGATAAAAGGACATCTGCTGTACAGGCTTTTAAATGATCGACGCGCAGCACGATAAGCAGAACACACAGCGTGGCAGCAGCAACAGAAAGACAGTAGCTGATCAGACGGCATTTCCTCAGCGTGCATTCAGCCCACACTCCCCTTTGACAACACGAGCAGCAGAGATGCAAAGTGGCTGGAGCGTGGCACGCCCTTTGGGAGGGGGTGGGCGAGCGAAGCGAGCAGGGGGCAAAGCCCCCTAGTACTTCTATACAAACAGTTGGGTCTGAATACATATACAGGTCCATCTTATGTCCACATCGACTTACAACCGGTCTGCTGGAACCAAATGTGATAGTAAGTTGACGACAACTTGTACTAACTCATATTTAGAGGGAAATATGTGTCTAGTTAATTAGCTTTCACACTTCCAAGAGGGACCCAAATGTCTTCACTCTCTAGAATAGTTTCTTCCGGATCTCATATTGACAACCCATCATCTGGTCTCCGAAAAAAAATTTTATATCACCATAACATCTAAAACATTATATATGTAGGAGGAGGATGAAGAAACCTAAACAAAAGACAGGCAGTTCTTTATTATGCTTATTCTATCAACGTAACTATACATACTGCTGACTCAGTTAATTTTTTTACACCACTCACCAATTTTTACAGGCTTTCTTCTTCTGACCAGTTCCACATCCAGCAACCCTAAGTGATGCTGGGTCTGGTTTCTTTAAATCATCTTCATCCAACAGAGCATCAGAATCCATAATATCCTATAATAAAAATTAAGGCAGAGGTTTCTAAACATGATTCAATAATTCAAATGTTTTTGAATAATTTTTTTATTTTATTAGTAGATACATACACAAATAAAAATAAAGCAATATCTCAGTTAAAAAACATAGATACATTCCAGAATCTCAGTTTCTTACTAGTGGCAGCACCTGGTGTTGCCCAGGTAAGCAAGGCAGAATTATTTAACTTCTGTAAAATAAGTTTCTTAAAAAGTACACACCCAAAGACAAATTAAATTAATCTATTTCCAGGCTCAAAATCCAGGAAAAGGCATTGTCCTTAAATCTCAAATGTAGTAAAAAGGAAAAACCCTCCCCCCAAAGGTACCCCATGGGTCAAAATGTTATGTTCCAAAGTAGTTTAGAATCTCTCCCTGACAAAGTGGGATGTGTATGCAAAGTTTTGTTGAGATTGGACCAAGGGTGTGGAATTATATAAAAATGCACACGCATCCACTTAGAGCTTTGTATATTAGACTAGTATTGTTACCTGGTTTTACATACTATTAAAATTACTAGGTAAATTTCCTAGGACATTGGCCACTGAGTACTTCTCTGTATACAATATTTGGTATTTTTGTTTACTGGGGTTAATATTATTGGTTCGAGGAGCTCCTTACTTTTGAACATACTACATACAATTGCAAGGATTAAAACATTCTCGTTTTCCAAGCGACTGATCTTATTTTTTTTGATGCACATTGGAGAAAAATTACAGGAAACTGTATTCATTTGAATTCAAACAGGTAATTAGTAGAAATAATGTGAAGTTGGGGATATAAATATGCTTTCACTCGATAGTACATCCTGTAAAAAAGGTAGCTTCAAGCAGAATTAAATGTTATACTTTGATCTGTAATCTTGTCCTGTCACAAAACTTTGGAGGTTTTAGAGTAAAAGCAATATTAACTGAACTTTAACATATTACATACAACATTTACTTTTACAGGTTGAATATTTACAAGGGATGTAGAATGAACTGAACATATTAAGAACTGTACAGGAAAAAAAAAAACAGGTGAAAAGAAATAATGTCGTGGACTGTGTTCAACATGCTGTTGCTTGAAGTGAAACCAAATTACTGGCAATACTGTCTAGTCGGCGCCTTGCTCCTTCGTACCTTTTGTTATTACTTTTGCATGACAACTTATTAGTCGATCTGGGGGTGTTATGGGGGGTGGTTGGAGCGTGGTTCTACACTTAACATTTGTTCTGAGAGTATTGGAGTTGGGACTATAGCAGAAGCAGCCCTCTAAAAATCAGTGCAATGCCTCTTGTATGTTATATCCATGTGGTACTCCTTTACAATTCCAAGGCATGCAGTCGCTCCTAGCTTGTGTTGTACCCAGGGCTTGAAGTGAGCTGGTACATTATTCCTGCCATTCACTGGTTACCCCTAAGTATTGATATATTGAGATGTTCTTTTTTAGTGGATACCTATTGTCATAAATGTTCCATCCTGCCTAATTTCATCTTTTTAACTAAATTTGAACCAATGCTTTTGTTGATGAGTGTGCAAGTCAGTCAACTTTGCAATGTATTATATATACAAACTAGGGGGCTCTGCCCCCTGCTCTCTTCGCTCGCCAACCCCCGTACACACTAGTCATTTCCTGGATCTGCTGCTTGCGACGAATCGTGCTGTGCTTTTGGATAAACACAAATATCAACTCTGTCTTTGATATCTCAGTCTTTCTAAACTATTATTGCTGACAATTCATCACATGTTGGTTTATTATATATGTCAGCGTGATCTTTCGGAATCATATAGAAATCCAAAAAAATTTCTTTGTCCACGTTTTGCAGATAAATTTTGTGTAAAGTGCGATACTTTTGGACATATGGATTTGTATCCATTATTGGCTGTAGAATTTCTAATACGTCTGATCATTTAACTCTTTTGATCCAAGGTTTCATCGCTTCTACATGATCATAAATATAAACCTGACCAACTTGTGGTTTCTTTGAAATTAAACTTGTAGTAGCTTTAATTGTTGCGGAACCACAGATTCTCATAGCGTATGGTCCTGAATTGTGTAAATCTACGTTTTGAGCACTGAATGATGCGAACACGAACAGATTATTGTAGACTCGGATATTTTGCCTGCAGCGTTTGTGGATTTCACTTTCACCAAATAACAACTCTTTTATTTCTCACAGATACGCCTCTTCATTGGGAAGAAGCACTACTTTTCCCTGATGGCAACACGAATTAGACGCTCTACAAGTCTCTGACTTAAACTTTAAAGCCAAACAATATCTACATACTTCTGTCATATCACCTATGTCCATATATTTGATCTCTTTTCGCTGTTCCATTATTTCACAGAGTAATAATTTCCATTTGTTAGGGCTAATGTGAGTTTTACTATCAGTTTTTTCAGACTTTCGAATTTTAGTACTTTCGTATTTTTTGCACCTCTTTACAATGTTCTACTTTATCTTCTACTCTTTGACTTTTATTTCTACCCCCGCATGGACCGGTTGGGTTTTCAGTTACACTTGGTCTGGGCTGATTATAACTTTCCTTATTTTCCAAATTTGAACTTAGATTATTATTGTTTTTTTTTTTTTTAATTCTTTTCTCTCCAATGCTTTTGGGCCTCTTTTCAATGCACTGCCCTTTCTTCTTCGCTTAGTCGTTGACATTTCATCTAGAACATATAAAATTATTGTCCAGAAAAGGACTACATCGAAGGAAACAAATAGATTGTATCTTGTATTAAAATGAGCAAAACGTAAAAATTTATAAGAGCTAAGGGCACAGAAACTGTGTCTGACAATAGCATTCACATGAACGAGAGGTGAGTGGACAGTGGGCATGGTTAAATCTCTTGGCACAAAGTCTCGTCTTGCAGGACTTAAATTTCTCTTTCTGAAAAAGTCTTGTCCCAGGATTTTTTTTTATATAATTATGATATACATATATATATATATATATATATATATATATATATATACACACATATATATATACACACACACACACACACACACACATATATATGTACATACATATACACAAACAAAACCCCAATTCCAAAAAAGTTGGGACACTTCGTAAAATATAAATAAAAACCGGATGCAATGATTTGCAAATCTCATAAACCCATATTTTATTCACAGTAGAATATCCAAAACGTAACTAAAGTTTAAACTGAGAAAATGTACTATTTTAAGAAAAAAATAAGGTCATTTTGAATTTGATGGGAGCAACACATCTCAAAAAAGTTATGGAAGGGTCATGTTTACCACTGTGTGGCATCCCCTCTTCTTTTAACAACACTCTGTAAACGTGAATTTGATGGGAGCAACACATCTCAAAAAAGTTATGGAAGGGTCATGTTTACCACTGTGTAGCATCCCCTCTTCTTTTAACAACACTCTGTAAACGTCTGGGAACTGAGGAGACCAGTTGCTGGACTTTTGGGAGAGGAATGTTGTCCTATTCTTTTCTGGTATAGGATTCTAGCTGCTCAACAGTCTTGGGTCGTCTTTGTCGTATTTTCCATTTCATGTTTTCAATTGGTGAAAGGTTTGGATTGCAGGCAGGCCAGTTCAATACCCAAACTCTTGTACTACGAAGCCAAGCTGTTCTAATAGATGCAGTACGTAGTTTAGCATTGTCTTGATGAAATATGCCATGCCTTCCCTGAAAAAGACGTTGTCTGGATGGGAGCATATGTTGCTCTACAACCTTTCAGCATTTATGGTGCCTTTCTAGATGTGCAAGCTGCCCACTCCATAGGCACTAATGCACCCTCATACCATCAGAGATGCAGGCTTTTGAAATGAGCACTAATAACAAGCTGGATTGTCCCTCTTCTCTTTAGTCTGGAGGGGGCAGCATCCATGTTTTCCAGAAAGAATGTCAAATTTCAATCCGTCTGACCACATTACAGTTTACCACTTTCCCTCAGTCAATTTTAAATGAGCTTTGGCCCAGAGAAGATGGGGGCGTTTCTGGATGATGTTCACATATGGCTTCTTCGCATGATAGAGCTTTAACCTGCATTTGTGGATGGCATGGCAAATTGTGTTTACAGACAATGATTTCTGGAAGGGTTCCTGAGGCCATGCAGTGAATTCCATGAAAGAATCATGCCTGCTTTTAATGCAGTGCCACCTGAGGGACCCAATATCACAGGCATCCAATATTTTCATGTTCAGTCTTTTCCTGTGCGCACAGAGATTTCTCCAGATTCTTGAATTTTTGCTGATATTATGTACTGTAGATGATTAGATATTCAAAGTATTCTCAATTTTACATAGAGGAACATTATTCTGAAATTGTTCCACAATTTACAGACATTTTTTTTGCAGATTGGTGAACCTCTGCCTATCTTTACTTCTGAGAGACTTTGCCTCCTTAAGATACTCTTTTTATGCTCAATCATGTTACCAATTAACCTAAATACTGCAGTTACAAAATGTTCCTCCAGCTCTTTCGTTTTAGTATCACTTTCTTTTACAGCCTTTTGTTGCCTCCACCCTAACTATTTTGAGACGTGTTGCTGCCATTAAATTTAAAATGAGCTAATTTTTTTCATGAAATAGTAAAATGTTTCACTTTCAACATCTGATGTGCTTTCTGTGTTCTATTGTGAATAAAATAGGAGTTGATGAGATTTGTAAATCATTGCATTCCGTTTTTATTTACATTTTACACAGCATCCCAACTTTTTTGGAATTTGGTTTGTATATACACTCACACACAAACACATACACACACACAGAGGGGGAGGGTGTAGGGGGCGATGTACCATAGGAAGAATACATGTACTACAGCCACCTTTGGGGAGGTTGAGATTGGCCAAGTTATAGTCTCATTCTTCAGCCATCCTGCAATGCCATTTCCACCACCCTGATCTTCATAGGGCGAGTAGCAACACTATCTGCACTCACTTTACCAAATTTCATGAATCAATGTGATCCTTAAGGACATACACTGATGGCCACACACCCAGGAAAATGGATTCTACACTTCGCATGGGCAAATTTCATGGGCAGGTGCTAACCCCAATAATTCTCCAACTTCTAACCTCTTCATAATCTATATATTAGTTTCTAAAAATATTGTTTTATATTTTCAAGACATAATGGGAAAATTACATTTATTACTTTATAAAAATATTACGATAACTACTGTATGTGTGAAATTCCTAAGCACCCATGTATAACAACTTTGTGTTCAAGGCTATGTATATTAACAATAGACTGACTATTCCACGTTGGGAGGATGCATAATGACTACTCACATTACTCTATCATATTGGTACTTGAACCTGCACAAGTGCTGCAGCACATCTTATGCCAAATAAAAAAGACCTCTGAGGATTTGTTAATTGAGGTGTTACTGTACTTAAATTATGAAGTCTCTTGAAAGTCAACAATTAAAATAAAATGCAACCATTTGTATAATACTAATTTCACTTCTTATTGTTTTCATAGTAAAATAAGGATACTTAAGTTTTGATTTCTGTTCAAGTAAAAATATGTGAATCAGTATTTTTCTATAATTCAATGATACTGTAGCAGATGCAGGGTGAGCCAAAATGAAGTGCCACATTTCAAACGTTTATTCTACAAAAACGTCACAAGATAAAATAAACTTCATTACAACACAAGAAAAGGTATATAAGATAGACTTTTTTCACTGTGTTTTAAAAATGATGTATTCAAGGTGTGGCCATTATTAGCAATACACTCTTAAAGACTATTTCTGAATGCTCACATGACTCTTGCGTTACGGCTATTTCAAGGGGAATAGTGGTGATTTCATGGCTTCCAAGGTTTCAAGGTCAGTGTGTGTATACCTTCGACTTGAGATAGCCCCACAAGAAAAAAATTGCATAGAGTGAGATCAGGCAAACGTGAAGGCCAACCAACATCACAGTGCAGGGAGAGAGTAAAAGGAAGGAAAGTAAGGCCAGGTAGATCAGAGGTGGGTTCAAATATTGTTCTATCATGGTGTGGATGAGAGGAGAATTGGAGTAGGGGTTATCCTGAAGGAACAGTAAAGAGTGTTTCAGAGGTGAAAAGAGTGTCAGACGGGGTGAGGATTATGAAGCCTGAAATTGAAGGTGTGATGATAAATGTTGTTAGTGCATATGCCCCCCCAGGTTGTGTGTGCAATGGATGAGAAAGAAGATTTCTGGATGAAGTGGTGGAGAGTGTACCAAAGGGAAAGAGAGTAGTGATTGGAGCAGATTTCAATGGAAATGTTGGTGAAGGGAACAGAGGAGATGAGGAGGTGATGGGTAGGTATGGTGTCATGGAGAGGAATGCAGAAGGTCAGATGTTGGTGGATTTTGAGAAAAGGATGGGCGTGGCTGTGGTGAATACATATTTCCACAAGAGGGAGGAACATAGGGTGATGTACAAGAGTGGAGGAAGATGCATACAGGTAGATTATATCCTATGCAGGAGGGTCAGTCTGAAGGAGATTGTAGACTGCAAAGTGGTGGCAGGGGAAAGCGTAGTTAAGCAGCATAGCATGGTGGTCTGTAGGATGACGTTAGAGATCAAGAAGAGGAGGAGAGTGAGGGCAGAGCCAAGGATCAAATGGTGGAAGTTGAAAAAGGAAGACTGCAAGGTTGAGTTTTGTGAGGGGCTAAGACAGGCACTGGTTGGCAGTGAAGAGTTACTAGACAGCTGGGCAACTATAGCAGAAGTAGTAAGGGTAACAGCAAGAAGGGTGCTTGGTCTGACATCTGGACAGAGGAAGGAGGAAAAAGAAGCCTGGTGTTGGAATGGGGAAATACAGGAGAGTATACAGAGGAAGAAGCCAACAAAGAAGAAGTGGGATAGTCAGAAAGACACAGAAAGTAGACAGAAGTACAAGAAGATAAAGTATAAGGTGAAGAGAGAGGTGGTGACGGATAAAGAAAAAGCGTACGATGAGCTGTATGAGAGGCTGGACACTAAGGTAGGAGAAAAGGACCTGTACCGTTTGGCAAGACAGAGAGAACCAGCTGCGAAAGATGTGCAGCAGTTTAGGGTGATAAAGCTGGACACGTACTCACAAACAAGGAAAGTTTGTTGAGCAGATGTATAGAGTACTTTGAGAGAGAGAGAAAGTTGGATGACGTGTAGATAGTGAATCAGGAAGTGCAACGAATTAGCAAGGAGGAAGTAAGGACAGCTATGAAGAGGATGAAGAATGGAAAGGCCGTTGGTCAGGATGACATACTGTGCTATAGAGGGTCTGTGGCTTCAAAAGAATGGCCAGATTTTAACCCCTTAACCGCCCTCTGCCGGATATATCCGGCACCGTTGTTTTATTGCTAACGCCATACTGCCGGAATTATCCGGCACATTTGCCTGTGGTTATATGAATGCCTGGCAAGTAGTATAACTTCCGGTTTGGCGTGGGTATTATTACTACATTGCATTTCGACAAGTCTGTGGTTGTTTTGGCCGGTCATGTGACGTGATTCGCATGTGACATCTGTGAATATGGCGAAACGTAAACTGACTTCAAGTGAGGCTTTGCAGGCGATTTTGGACAGTTCTGATCATGATTGTAGCAGTTCTGAAGAAGATTTTAGCGACAATGATGAGCAGCAACGTGCGCTGCATGATACTGTAAATGAAGACGCATCGGATGACGGCGCTGAGTGGGTGTATCCCCAGCATCTCAGCTGGGCTGCTGCCCGTGGTGAACTACCTTTTCTGCATCCGTTTGAGGCAACGTCTGGCTTCATTGTTGATGTAAACAATTACACTGCTGAGCAGTTTTATGAGCTGTTTGTGTCACCTGATTTGATCAGACATTTTGTTCATCAGACAAATCTGTATGCAGCACAGTTCATTGAGAAAAATCCCAATTTACCTCCACATTCCCGTGTTCGTGCTTGGTTTGACACTGATGAAAACGAAATGAAAAAATTCATTGGGATTTTGATGTTGATGGGAATAATCAGAAAACCAGATATTGAGATGTACTGGTCTACAGATCCTATGTATGCAACACCTATTTTTGCAGCTGTCATGACACGTAACCGATTCTCTTTGCTGCTGAAATTCTTTCATTTGAATGACAACAGAAATGAGCCAGATAAGAAAGATCCAAACCGCGACCGCTTGTTCAAGCTACGTCCTTTGATTGATCATTTATTTGAAGCATTTCAGTTGCCCTACATGCCAGGACCGTCAGTTGCAGTTGATGAAAGTTTATTGTTGTGGAAGGGCCGCTTACAGTTTCGACAGTATCTACCATTGAAAAGGGCACGGTTTGGTATCAAGATGTTTTGCTTAGCTGAGAATTCAGGTTACATTTATAGATTTCGTATATACACTGGCAAAGAGGATCCTATGACTAGTATTTCAGCAGTGTTGCCAGATGAATGTAAGGACTTTGGACTGTCAGAAAAAATTGTTGTGTACCTTGCCCTAACACTATTGGACAATGGGTACACCATTTGGATGGATAACTGGTACTCCAGTTGTAGGCTGTTCCATTACCTTCATCACCGTAAAACTACAGCATGTGGCACAATTCGTTGTAACAGGGTCCCTCCAGAAGTTCGCAATTCAGCGCCAGCACCGGGTCAGCACATTGCATACCGCAGTGGCCCATTGCTGTGCCTGAAATTTCGAGACAAAAAAGATGTGCACATGCTAACAACTCAGCACAATGAGTCTGTGCAGGAGGCTCCCCGCAGAAGAGGACGCCCATCACCTACTGATGTCCGTTACAAGCCTCAATGCATCATTGAGTATAACAGCAACATGGGTGCTGTTGACAAGCAGGACCAAATATTGGAACCCTATTTGGCTGCAAGAAAAACTATGAAGTGGTACAAAAAGTTATCAGTTCATCTGCTCCAAATGGCAATGTTAAATGCTCACATTTTGTACCAGAAAAATGGAGGCACAAAAACATTTCTGCAGTTTGAACATGACGTCATTGCAGCCTTCATTTTCTCTGGTGAGGAACAACATACAGATAGAGTAGAGGCAGTGGTGAGGCTCACAGAACGTCACTTTCCAGACAAACTGGAACCAACACCAACTTGGACCAAGCCACAGGCACGCTGTCGCGTATGTTCAAAGAAGGGTCAGCGTAGAGACGTCAAGACCTTCTGCTCAAAGTGTCCCAGCAATCCAGGACTTTGTGCAGTTCCCTGCTTTGGCCTGTGGCACAGCAAATTCAAATACTGGGAATGAAACTATGATTGACTGAACTAATTTTGACTTTTGAATTACTTTTGACTGTTCCGTTTTGTTGTAGACAATAAATCCAGAAGCCTGAGAAAAGGTACATTTTGTGTTTTATTATGTGTTTGCCCATTTCTAGAACTTGCACAACATTTAGTGGTCAATACTGCTTGAATAAATATAAAAAATGTAAAAAAAAATGTAAAAAAGTAAAAAAACGAAAATTGTTCAGATTTCGCCTGGCGTGGGGAATATTTAGGGAGTTGGCGGTTAAAGGGTTAAATAATCCATTTCACTGTGTCAGTCTTCGTGGGGTGTGATGATGGAGTTAATGAGGTAATTGGGGCAAGTCACACATACACGTGAGGGTCCAATCGTTCTCAATTGCTTAATTGGCTTTCTGCGGTGCATGACTGAAGCGCTGTGCACACGGAGCCATATATGTACAGGCTGGCACAGAGGATGAGGGGAAAACAATGAGGTAAAAGAAAGGCTTAGAGAGAGAACGCATGCAGCATTGGGGCAGTGAAAGTGAGCAGACAAGCCAGCTAGCAGATGAGATAGGTCAGCGCGGAAGCAAAGGATTGGCGCTAGAGGGATGGATTGCGCCCACTGAGATGGAAGAGTGGGTTAGATTGTGGAAGAGTCTGCCCTAGGAATGTGAAGGACGACTGCGTGTGCGAGAAGGAAGACGGGAGGTCAACCAACCCCGAGTGGTCTGGCAGATGCCGGCGGAAGCAGCCAAGACAGGGGTCGGTAGTGTGAAGATCGTGGCGGCAGAAGTCTCTCCAGCTGAAAAGGCCTTGGGTGAGCTGGAGAGAATGGGAAGGAGCTATGCTTGACTAGTGTGACCCCAATGTCTGCTGCAGGATTTTAGTCTCGTTTTAAACGTTTGGAATTTTTTTGCCTTTTTTATGGATTATTTATTTACTAGTCATTTAGCCTGTTACAATAATGGGCGCTAGAACAGTAGTGCATAAACATTAGTAAGAACAGTCTATATTAAATGGCAAGGGACTTTGACCTCATTCTTTTTGTTGGTCGTATTTTTCTTTCTTTCAGCCTTTCTTTTGTTGATGTTTACTTGCTGAGCTGACCGTTCTTCGTGGGCTGCCGCCGTGTATTGTGTGTCTTTAATTTTCTGTGACAGTAATACTGTCTTGTACAGCTCTATTCAATAAGGGCGCGCACAAAAAAGGCGAGCTTCAAAAGGGCGACCTCAATTGAGCGCGGCGAATAAAGGCGTTCGTAGATAATTTAGTTCAAATAGCTCTGGAATAGGTGAAGAGCAACAAAAGGTGCAGATCTTTATTTACACGCGTCTTTATTCGCCGCACCCAAATGAGGTCGCCCTTTTGAGGCTCGCCTTTTTGTGCGCGCCCTTATTGAAGGATACCGTCTTGTACGTCTGGTGGTAATACAGGCGTGTGCGTCGGTAATAAGCCTTTAATCTCCTCTGACAGTAATACTGGCTTGTATGTGGCTGTAATATGCATCACTGTATTGTGTACCTTTAATTTCCTCTCGCAGTAATACTGGTTTGTATTTCCGTAAAACGCCTCTAACTTTCTCTGACAGTAATATCGCGCATTGCACCGTGCCCCGTGCATGCGCACTTCACCAGAAGACACCCACACACAGACACCTGGACGCACATAGGGATTTTATATATATATAGATGGAACTCTTTAGTTGGACACGGTTTTGTTTTGGTTTTATTTGAAATAAAAGCACTTTGCACCTTCCCCTTGCTTCATTTGGCGTCCTCATTGTCCAGCTCATCTGGTTACATTACCGACGGTGTCGGTTTCAAGAGGTTCCCCGAAAGAGAGATGGGAGCATGGAGCCGAACCCGCATCTTCACACATACCTGTGGAAGTATGGAGGTGTTTAGGTGAGATAGCAGTGGAATTTTTAACCAGATTGTTTAATGCAATCTTAGAAAGTGAGAGGATGCCTGAGGAGTGGAGAAGAAGTGTACTGATTTTAAAGAACAACGAAGATATACAGATCTGTAGTAACTACAGAGAGATAAAATTGATGAGCCACACTATGAGGTTATAGGTTATGAGGGAAAGAGTAGTGGAAGCTAGGTTAAAAAGGGAGGTGATGATTACTAACCAGCAGTATGGTTTCATGCCAGGAAAGAGCACCACAGATGTGATGTTTGCTCTGAGGGTGTTAATGGAGAAGTATTGAGAAGAACAGAAGGAACTGCATTGTGTCTTTGCGGACCTGGAAAAAGCATATGACAGGGTGCCTAGAGAGAAGATGCACTGAATGAGGAAGTCAGGAGTGGCAGAGATGTATGTAAGACGTACAGGACATGTATGATGGAAGTGTGATAGTGGTGAGGTCTGCTGTAAGAGTGACAGATGCATTTAAGGTGGAGGTGGGATTACATCAGGGATTAGCTCTGAACCCTTTCTTATTTGCAATGGTGATGGACAGGTTGACAGAAGAGATTAGGCAGGAGTCCCTGTGGACTATGATGTTTGTGGATGACATTGTGATCTTTACCAAGAGTAGGGAGCAGGTTGAGGAGACCCTGGAGAGGTGGAGATCTGCCTTAGAGAGGAAAGGAGTGAAGGTCAGTAGGAACAAGACAGAATACATGTGTGTAAATGAGAGGGAGGTCAAAGGAGTGGTGAGGATGCAGGGAGTAGAGTTGGCAAAAGTGGAGGAGTTTTAATATCTGGGATCAAAAGTAAAGAGTAGCGGGGAGTGTGGAAGAGTGGTAAGGAACAGAGTGCAAGCAGGGTGGAGTGGGTGGTGACGAGTGTCAGGAATGATTTGTGACATACAGGTATTGGCAAGAATGAAAGGAAGGTCTACAGGATGGTAGTGAGACCAGCCATGTTATATAGGTTGGAGACAGTGGCACTGATCAAAAAACACAACAGACACAGCTGGAGGTGGCAGAGTTAAAAGTGTTAAAATTGGTATTGGGTGTGACTAGGATGGACAGGATTAGAAATGAGTACATTAGAGGGTCAGCTCAGGTTGGACGGTTTGGAGACGAAGTGAGAAAGGCAAGATTGCATTGGTTTGGACATGTGCAGAGGAGAGATGCTGGATATATTGGGAAAAGGATGCTAAGGATGGAGCTGCCAGGTAAGAAAAAAAAGAGAAAGGCCTAAGAGGAGGTTTATGGACGTAATGAGAGAAGACATGCAGGTGCTGGGTGTAACCGAGCGAGATGCAAAGGACAGGAAGATATGGAAAAAGATGATACACTGTGACGACCCCTAACAGGAGCAGCCAAAAGAAAATGAAGAACTGAAAAAAAAAGAACAAATGTACATTTGAAACAATTTGGGTATCCTTTCAACTTAACTTTAAAATCAATAAAAAAAAAACAAATGATTTTATTAAGTCTTACAAAAAAAAAAAAAAAAGAGGTTCGAAACAAATCAAAGGGTATCTTTTCACTTGTAAGGTCTCAGAACTCATTAGGTGTAAGTCTGGTCAAGAAACACCAAAATGAACTGCTAGCTGATGACAATTCCAGAGCCTAATAAATTCTTTGACTCTTCAAATATTGTTCAGCAACCGTGGGCTCTTCTAAGCAACTGACTGAGGATCATAAAATTAAATTAACTGATGCCTACAAAGCAGGGGAAGGCTGCTTAAAAGAGAGAAAGCAGGGGAAGGCTGCTTAAAAGACAGAGTGCCTCCAATTAGCAATCTCCAGTCCAAAATGTCATTAAGGAATGACAGTTAAAGAGAACTGTGAAGGTCAAGACAAGATCTGGAATACCAAAAAACTGACAAATAGAACAGCTCATATGATGTGCAGGAAGGCATGGAAAACCCCCATAGGACAGCAAGGGATGTGTAGGCATGTTGAGTTGAGAAACAAGTGGTGGTACATTGCTCTATGTTGCATTACTGACATAGACATGGCCTTCATGGAATAGCCATCAGAAGGAAACCATCACAAAAAAAATGTATTAATTACGCAAAACAACATGACAGAAGCACTTTGGAAATAAGTGCTTTGAACAGATAAGAGTTAAAAGCAAACTCAATGGCCACAGAAAACTAACATTTGAAGAACACCATGCCAACTATTAAGTACAAGGGTGGATAAATTATGCTTTGGGATGCGTTGCAGCTAGTGGCACAATACACATTTTACAAGTACAGATAGCCAGGAAACTGAGACAGCAAAAAGGACAGCTTCTACAAAAAGGCAACAATCCACAACACACTTCGAAATCTACTGGGAAGCACCTCAAAAATTACAAGGTAAGGGGGTTTTGGAATGGCCCTCACAGTCTGCAGATGTGAATGTCATTGAAAATCTGTGAGTAGACCTTAAATGTGAGGTGCAGACAAGACAGCTCATGAATACAAAATGTCACAACTGGGACCAATCTGCAAGGAGGAATGGGGAAAGATTTCAGAAACAAGAACTCAAGGATTCATAGCTGGTAGAAGGCAAGCTGTGATGTTTGCCAAAGGGGGGGGCGTTACTAAGTACTGACCTACTTAGCAGAGCGACAGGCACTGAGCAGGCTCCTGTCAATAATGGAGAATCCACTGCATCCACTACAACAGTATCATCTTCAGACAGAGGAGCAGCTTCAGTGACAGGCTGCTGTCAATGTCCTGCTCCACTGACAGACGGAGGAGATCGTTCATCCCCCACACTATGCGACTCTTCAGTTCCACCGGGGAGGTAAATGTTAAAATTATACAAAGTTATTGTCTGTCTGTATACTTGAATCGTTATCACTCTTTAATTTAATATTGTTCTTTATCAGTATGCTGCTGCTGGAGTATGTGAATTTCCCCTTGGGATTAATAAAATATCTATCTATCTATCTATCTATCTTTAGATGCTTCGTCAGGAACATTTGAACCGATCTCTCTTTTGGGCTCCTAAAAAAACAAAAATGATGTTTTATGATGGATTTTGTGCCATTTGTATTAATTCATCTCTGCTTTTCAATCTTCCCATATTTTTTTGTTGAACAGTTTGTTTGTTTTTTTTTAAACTGCATGTTTTTCTCGCTCCTGGTACAAAGTAGCCCTACCTGTTGATTCTGTCAGAAAAAAAGATAAAAGTAAAAAAGTTTCAGTTATCTCGCGGAAGACACACGTTTTATTAATGACACATCATTATCTAAGTCTGTAACAACCTCCCAAATTGCCGATCATGATCCTCCAAAAAATGCCCTGAACAGCATAAGCCATCAGGTCGACCTGTCACCCAGCTTGAAGTGGAAAAGGTGTTTGAATTTAGATTTGATTTTACTCTTGATCCACATGACCGATCGCGCTGATTTTTTCAAAAAATGTGTTAAATGCTTGTATCAAAACATGTGCAAAGTATTGTGTAATTTGGTTTTATATTTTTTAAGTTATTAATATTTTTTAATTTTAACTGCTCCAGTTACTAATGGTCCACATTTAAATCTATAATAAATCGCGATTGAATTAATGGTGACGCTTAATAACCTTTAGTATTTGAAAAAGGGTGTTTTGATGTACCATCTTTCCTTTTTAAATCGTAATTATCTTCTTTTATCTGCTCAGAAAGCAAAAAAATACTTTCGGGAGCATTTGTGTCTTCTATTCTTAATTAAGCATATTTTGGAATAACTGATCAGTTTTTAACAGCTGGGTGTCGTTTATGTATTAGTACATAAATGTCTCTGAACGTCCTGATCGTTTTGATGGTCCGTGGTGAGCAGAAAACAATTCATTCAAGTAGCGGCACTTCAGCAAAAACTCGCAAGAGATAATGCATGTTGAGACGGCTTTATGAGCGCTCATTTCCCGGTGGAGCGCCCCCTAGATGGTTCTATTTTTTTTTCTAGCGGCACTTAATCAAAAACTCGCAAGAGATAATACATGTTGGGACGTGTTTATAAAGCGCTCAGCGCCCGGTGTAGCACCAGCTAGATGGTTCAATTTTTTCCGTTACCGTTGTACTATACTGTACATGATTTTAATATTTAATCCGTTTTAGAATATTACGTGATATGTGTAATGAGTGGATATTTTTGCCTGTTGATTTTAAATGTCTCTTATTTTTACTGCTTTGTTTTACAGAAGCAATTTGTTTTTACAATATGGTCGTGCACGAATATTTTTTTTTATTTTATTTTAATAATAAAAATAAGTCACTATATGAAATATAAACTGATAGTTTTGATATGCAGAGAAATGGATTTCAGGTATGAAGAGCCTTGCTTGGACATTGAGAAATGGAGCTTTTTCACCTATAAATAATATATACATATATATGTATATATAATAACAAACGTGATTTTTTCCGTTAGCATCTTATTAAATAGAGATGGGCATGTTAATCTTGCTATCCGGAAGTGAATGAAATGACCGCTGCTGCGAGTTTTCAAGCACACTGGATGAAGACCTGCGAAAACTTGGAAGCTTCACTGATCTTTGACATCATATATAAGGTAAGATTATTCACGTTTTGTGCTTTCTGTACATTGCTTAAGTGTTTTTTTTGGTACATATTTAACTTGTGCAAGTAATGTATTATATAATTAAGATACATTGTGATGTGAACTAATTAATCAATTAATTGTCCTTTCATTCTTTTACTTAACCTGCTTCCTATGGTCTCATTAATAACAGTGCACTGTTTAAAAATGCAGAAATATATGCATTTGAAGCATACAGTAAAGCTATAACAAAATCCAATACTAATCAATTTTTCCATCCAGCCACCTTCCTAACCGACTTATATAGGACAGGGGACAGCTGAAGCCTATGCCAGTCCTTCACAGGGTGAATGAACACACAGGCACACTCTCTCTTCCTCACACACACACACACACACACCAGGGCCAGTTTAGTGTTACCCACCCACCTAACCTGCATGTGTTTAGACTGTGGGAGTAAATCCACATGAACATGGAGAGAACATGCAAACTCTGTGCAGGGCACTTGGGACATAAACCTTGGTGTCCTTGTTATGAGGCAGGAGCAGCACCACTGAGTCACTCTGCCATCTGATGATATTCATTATAGAAAAAATGAATTCTCTAATTAAATAGCTTAGTGGTTCTGTGGAATTGCAGGTAATAAAGCCTTACAGAAAAGGCATATGAAAATATTTAAATAATTCAGTTAAATATGAAAAAGCTTCTGATATAAATCTTGAGCGTAGAAAGAATCAAAAGTTTTTTTTTCTTTTTCTTTCTATAGTTAAACAAAATATGCATTTAATTTGAGGATTCTACTTAATTGTAATTCATGCTTTTCCACGCTAACATATTTTGTGCAGTTTCTTTAATCCTTCTGGATGGCATGATTGTTCAGGTCGGTGCCACAGTGGCAGTGCAGAGACCAGAATTCTCATCACAGGTCTTCCCTGCGTGGAGGCTGCATGTTCTCCCTGTGTTTCCCCAGGTGCTTCTCCCCCACAATCCAAAGACATGCAGGTTAGGTGTATTTGCCAATACTAGACTGGCCCTGGTGTGTGTGTGTGTGTGTGTGTGTGCATGTGTGTGTGTGTGTGAACTGAATAGATGCTGTTCCTGCCTCTAGTCCTTGCTTGCTGGGATAGGCTCCTGCTACCTGCAACCTTGTCCTGATTTAGAAAGTGGATGGTTAAATGGATGGATGACATGATTGCTTTGTGAGAGTTACTGTATACAGCAATGGGGTCTGTCAAATTCAGATAAACAATCAATGAAGTAACCCACAAGAATACAAAATCTTAGTTAGACCTGAAGCCTTTCAATACAAAACAACTACTGAAAATGTAGTGAGTACAAACAACATAACAAGTATGTTAATGAGTTAACGTATTAGAATACAAACTTTAAAGATGACAGGTTCATTCCGAACTAACAACATACGACTGTAAAATCATGAAATTCAGAGGTCAGACAATGTAAAGATGATCCTCTGATTAGAGAGCATGCTGGCCTTGTAGAAGAGCAGGGCCAAGATGGGCTCATTCTGTACACTTTTTAATGAAAGAGAGAAATCGATCTTTAAACCAAATCACATTTTTTACAATGCATTAAGAAAAATGTTTAGATGTTACATTGTACAAGTCAAAATGACTGTGATTGTAAACTTGGATAAGCAGGTTCTGTAAATGAGTGGATGAACAAATAAAATAATTTAAATTTCACATATTCTTTAATTTGTCAGGAAATGGAAAGAACAGAAAATTAACAATATATCTAATTGATGTTTTCAGATTCTGTATTCTTGTGGGAGACACAGCTTCAGAGTTTTGGGAACCCCAATTTGCACAGGTTAGTAGAATCAACTCAGTATGGGTGTGGTGTCAATAGCAAAGAATAAAACACAAATTAGGGAATCGCCTTTGAGTGCACACAAATAAAGATATAATATTTAAAGAATGTAACAATTGCCTCTAATATATTATAAAACCATATATAAATTAATTTTGTGGCATTAGGCCTGTGTTATTGTATTAACAGCAATCAATATTTTAAACAATAATTTGAAATTGTTTTTTGTTTTGGCTTCTAGAAAGTAAACTATGGAGGAGAACTTCTTGGGTCAAAACCAAACAGTAACACAGACTGGAGAGAAAAATCTGTGATCAGCTGAGGAAAGAGATCTCCTGTGAGCAAACATCTAGCTCTCCATGTCAAGAGAATCATCTTCTGTACGAGAGCGAATCCCTCAAAGAAAGAGTGTGGAGGACAGTTAGAGACCCCCCCTTCTACATCAGAAAAGCAGCACCCCCAGAAACAACACCATAAAGGGCAGAGCGATAATGGAGAAGTGCCACCACATCATGGCATCGGGCCCAATAGTACAAGAGATGGTGAAGAAAGCTTTAGGCAGCTGCCCTGAAGGAGGGGAGATGGCAGAGAAGTTTCAGATCACTCAGTCTGACAAGAATAAAATATGAAGGCAGACAAACAAACGTGGAGTACTTCACAATCACAAGCTGTCAACTGAATGTATGGATTTAACATTTGGTCAGAGTTTGTTACTGTTATTTTGAAAATGTTTATTTCACTGATTCATTATTGCATTTTGAATGAAATACTGTTTTGTTTAATAAAAAAACTACACTGACATTTATAGTTGTAATATTCTGTTCAATAAAAATATTTTTTCCTGAATTGTGTTTTTGTATTATTTTTTCTCTCTTATTCACTTTTTTTTGCATTTAAAACTATTTAGTCTTAGTCCCAGTGGAGTGCTACATACATAAAGCAGTCACACTGGTCGTGTGGTGGGGCCTTAGAGAGGAGCAGAAACAACTCGAGACACAAATCAGAATTGTGTTAGGCCACTGACACTTTACTGTTCGTTAATAAGAAAACCTTCATACCTTGTTAGCAATCAATCATTATTGCTAGGATTCCTTATATTAATTTTTACTTTTTATAAAATTCACATTAAGTTACTAGGCCTTTGATTTCCTACTTTTCACATAAAACTACAATATTGTTAATCATTATTAATGTTTTTGTAGTGACCTAATCCTCCTGATAAATTTCTCTTTCCTGAAATTGCATCTTCCCGCAAGCCTCAGAGGGGAAGCAAAATTTACCTTTAGAACAAATTGAAATTACTTAAGCAACAACATTTTTAAAAAGCAGAAATACACCAATTCTGTCAAATCAGCCCTGTCTTTGTGAGACTTCAGGATGTTTGTAGGTGTGCCCTTCGATCACAAAAATGCACAAATACAACATAGAATTTACCAGCAAAACACACTGACTTTTAAAATTTGAAAGCCTCAGATCTCAGCTCATGTATCAGACATCAAGACCTGAACAACAATCCATCAGGATTAGAGCTCGGCCTAACAGTCCACCTCATCTTATCTTGGCAGTGAAGAGAAAAGGAAAGAAGGAGAGGATGCAGGAGTGACATTAATGATTCAGTATAAAATTTAAATATGTCTGTATAGTTTAAAAAATTCACATCTATCTGTTTATTAAAACGGTAGTGTATCCAGCATGAAGTATTATGGTGCTATAGCCTTTCAACAAACAATGTGCTAAAACCAGGAACCTACTAAGGTTAAGATTAATGGTCAAAACAAATATAAACAGAAAAATATTTTAAAAACAATCACCTTTTTGTGTGACAAAAGTGCCAGTTGTGTTACAAAATTACCCTTTTTTTGGTATGTTACTTAAAAGCCTGACTTGTGTTACAAAAAGGCCCTACAAGTTACAAATGTTCCCTGTGCTGTGGTACAAATGTGCCTTAAAGTTACAAAATGTCCCTACTAGAGTTACAAATGTTCCCTGTAGGTTACAAATGGGCCATTTAGTAGTTACAAAAAGGCCCTAACATCTATCTATCTATCTATCTATCTAGTAAATTGGCCAAAGTTTTACAAATGCCACATTTACTTCCTATTTTTTAGTTTACCAAATGAATTGTTTATTAACATTTTCATTAAATCGTTAAAATTTTAGTTTATTGGCTGTCAAACTTGTACTTGTTTTTTTTCTTCAAATGTCAACAAAATATGTAATTTGGCCAGGGCAGTCCAAGCCTTTACTTGCAAATGTAACTGCTTGGCATTTCCATTATTTTGTTCTACCATCACTCTAAAGAGATGCAAATCACATAATTTATGTACAATATAATAAAAGGATGTACAGTGGAACCTCGGTTCACGTACAAATCGGTTTACAACCAAAAAGTTTGCCAAACTTTTGCCTCGGTTCACGACCACACGCTCGGTATACGAACAAGCCAGTTTCCCTTTCGGTTTGTACATGTTCAGTCTCTACCTGTGCAGCGAGCAAGAGAGAGAGTGAGAGAGCGTGACCGACACGCACACATAGGCAGCGCGAGAGAGAGACAGACGCACACACACACAGGCAGCGCGAGAGAGCGCCAGAGAGAGACAGACACACACACACACACACACAGGTAGCACGAGAGAGAGCCACACGCACACACACAGGCAGCGCAAGAGAGAGACAGACACACACACACACACACACACAGGCAGCACGAGCAAGAGACAGAGGCACACACACAGGCAGCGCGAGCAAGAGAGAGGGCTGGACTCATAAGGTAGAGAAGGCAGTTAAAGAATGCACTGGGCTTGATTTTGTTTTACACTTCTGTTTACAGCGATCAGTTCGTAGTGTGCATTGTTGCAATGTTACTTTTCTTGGTGGTTTATTAAATTACGGATTTTTTCAAATGTTCATTTTTTTCCCTGTGCTTAAAACTCATTAAAAAAAAAAGTGTTTTTAGCCAGCGGTTGGTAGCGCTATAGCGCGAACTATTGCAGTGTTAGTTTTCTCTGTTGTTCAAGGCTTTCTCAGTGTTATTCAATGTTTTTACATTTAGTTTACTATTATGCTGTGCATTCTATGGTTGAATTAACTATATTTGTGCTTAAAAACTTAAAAAAAATATATATATTTACATACAATTCGTATGGTCTGGAACGGATTAATTGTATTTACATACAATCCTATGGGGGAAATTGCTTCAGTTCATGACCAAATCGGTTTACGACCAGAGTTTTGGAACGAATTATGGTCGTGAACCGAGGTTCCACTGTATTTAAGCTAAACAAATTTACAAGACTGCTTCTTTGGTGATGAAAGCAGGGCAACAATTAGGTTATAAAAGTGTGTAGAATGCAAACTGCATTAAAACCCTGTTTTTTCACATTAAAATTTCAGTGGATGGAAAGAGGGTGAAAAGAGATCAACTTATTATTTCTCTTTATCTTTTATACCCAGACCTTTAAGTGTAAATTTATTGGCTATCTTACCAATCATAACACCCAGCAATAAAAATAGAAAACTAGCATTAAGGCTAACGTTTGAAAAAATTTACTGTGTTTATTTAATACAATACTCCACCTAAAAATGATATTTGTGTTAGTAACTCCTTATGTTTTGTAGTGATGGCCAAGAAAATTTTTTTTCATCTATCTAATGCTAGTATTTCTATCTCTATCTAATGTTTTATGAGGAACAAAGATAAAAAGGTTTGATATAATATAAGCCAACGGTGACCAACACTATACATTGGCAACGGACATGAAAAGTGCCCTTATGGAGAAATCTAACACTATTCACATAGCATAAGTCACATGTCAGTTATTCAGGCATTTGCTCACAACAAACAAGAGAGATACATTTTTTGCTAAAATATTGTCAAAGAGATACTTCCATAATATTCAGTGTGCATAACACACAATACTAAGCTTATGAACTGAAGATAAGACTATTACCCAATGAATGTGGGGGAGAGGTCGATTTTGACCAATGAATGAGGCAGATACAGTACATAAAGATACAAGAAACAATATAAAGATCTTTTTCAATACAATTTAGGAAGTTCTATGGAAAAAAACAAACAATGTTAACAGATGGTCTATTGTCCATCTTATGTTAGCATGGAAAAGCAATACTGTCAAAATGAATATCTAGCTCAAGCATTACTAGGGCATATGTTTTGGGAATGCATTAAGTTAACATCATTTTGGATAAAAAAAAAAAAAAAAATTTTTTTTGGATAGCCTTAATGTGTCAATCACTCCAAACCCTTTAACAGGGACATTTAGTGTACTCACAGATAGGCTTAAAGTGCATACAGAGAAATTGATTGTAATAGCCTATACAGTAATCCCTCGCTATATCGCGCTTCGACTTTCGCAGCTTCACTCCATCGCGGATTTTATATGTAAGCATATTTAAATATATATCGCGGATTTTTTGCTGGTTCGTGGACAATGGGTCTTTTTATTTCTGGTACACGCTTCCTCAGTTGGTTTGCCCAGTTGATTTCATACAAGGGACGCTATTGGCAGATGGCTGAGGAGCTACCCAACCACAGCCCGTATTATGTATTAAATAAAACTCCTCAAATATATTGTGAGCACGGGGGCTGTTCGCACTCCTAGAGGACACGGCCACTCCTCAAAAAATGCTGAAAGATTACCTTCACACTGCTCCCTTCTTTGCTGGGTTTACATGTGGCTGCTTTGCAAGCGATATGCTTCCTGCATGGTGCTTCGCATAATTAAAAGATCAAACAGCACGTATTGATTTTTGATTGTTTCCTTTCCTCGCTCTCTCTCTCTCGCTCTGACATTCTCTGCTCCTGACGGGAGGGGGTGTGGGTAGAGGGGCTGTTCGCACACTGGCCTAGAGGATACGGACGCTCCTCTAAAAAATGCTGAAAAATGCTTGCTCCCTTCCTTGCAGCTACTTTGTCCGGCGGTGCTTTGCATACTTAAAAGCCAAACAGCCCTATTGATTTTTGACTGTTTGCTTTTTTCTCTTTCTCTCTGACACGCACTCCTTTGAAGAGGAAGATATGTTTGCATTCTGTTAATTGTGAGACGGAACTGTCATCTCTGTCTTGTCATGGAGCACAGTTTAAACTTTTGAAAAAGAGACAAATGTTTGTTTGCAGTGTTTGAATAACGTTCCTGTCTCTCTACAACCTCCTGTGTTTCTGTGCAAATCTGTGACCCAAGCATGACAATATAAAAATAACCATATAAACATATGGTTTCTACTACGCGGATTTTCACCTTTCGCGGGGGGGGTCTGGAACGCAATCCCCGCGATGGAGGAAGGATTACTGTACCACACTACTAACATGTAGACCTATTTTACTTAACTAGAAGAATCCCAACCTCCACCTTCTATAACTCAGGCACAATTATAAAACACCCATCTAACATTTTATGCATAATAGAGCAATCAGTAGCATAAGAGAGTCAATCATGGGCCCTGCATGCTTGTTCAAAAATTGTAGTAGTAAATTCTTTGTGTTTTTAAAAACAATTTTGAAGATTATTTTATTTTTTTCAAATTTGAAATAATTTAGAGGATCTCTTACCCCACTGAGTTATCTTTTTGTTTTCTTTTTGCCTTTCACTTGCATAGAACTTGAATTCAGTTTTGTTAAAGTTTGGCACAATAAAGTACTAATATTTTTATATTAAAATTCCCACCTTGCCTAAAATACATTAATGCTGACCAATATCTAGAGAGTCCAATTTTAACAAGAACACAACACCTAAAAACTTTAATAAACAGAATTGGTCCCTGGCATTATTTATTTGGTTCATTTGATGAATCTAAAATGCAGACTGGAGAGTATTTACACTGTAAAAAATAAATCTTGCATGTGTGAAAAATAATAATAAAAAACAGCTAACTATACGCAAAATAATCATTAATTAATAAAAATGGGTTTTACCCTTTTTATTGATTATTTAATTCTAATTCAATACAAAAATTAAGAATAATGTTAACTTATTATTTTTCTTAAAATGTAAACATTTTTTATAACTTATTCTAAGTAAAAAAACTATACTGTGAATTGAACACATTTATGTTAAGTTAAATTTAATGACACGGCACATCCTCTCACATCGAAATGTAATGACACAGCACATCCTCTCACATCGAAATGTAATGACACAGCACTTCCCCTCACATCGATTTCTTGGTCTTTACAACAACGCATTCAGCTATAACGCTTATCCATAATAAGAGCTATTTTACTACAAATGTGTAAGTATAAAGCATATTAATTTCGTAATGAATAACTAGTATTTCATTTTGTATAGTTAGAGACGTAAGCATTTGTTGTTTTCACGAAACCTTTTCCTTCATGTGAGAAACATGGCGAGCAAGGTAGCGTCTTTCTAACAAACTACCTTGTTGGTTTGCTTTAAAAAGCAAGCACATTCCTCGGATAGTTACGTATGTTCATATATATATATTTTTTTAATCGTTTAACACTTTTATTTTACACAGAAAAAGAAAATGACACTTTGAGATAAGTTTGAGAACGCTATGGCGTTTGTCCTAAACTACGACCTGTAAACAACATAAAAAGACGTTTGCCTAACCGTCACGGTATTATTTGACCTCTTATTTAATTAGTGTTCTACATAGGTAATGTATTTTCTGGTTAATTTTTAACACCGTGATTTATTTAGTGATGTTTGATTTCCTGCGTCCTATTTTATTTCAGGATTTTCGCTATTGCATACTGAAAAGTAGTGGAAAAGGCGGCCATTCATTTAAGCAGATATGCTGGCGTAAATGCAGGAAGTGTCTGAAGAGCGCCATCTGCCTCAGGATTTCACTCCTTTACTCTCTACATTTCCTTCCCATTTAGCACTCATTCCTGGGACATTATTTGATTGACATATACTTTTTGTGTAAGTTTAAAAAAAGAAAAGAAAATCTGCATTGACATTTGAATGTCAGTAATTCAGTAAAAATTATCCTCGGACATTTGATTTAATTTTCCTTTAAAAATAGAACTCTGTTGTTGTGTATGTTCAAATAAAGATATTTTAGCATGTATTTGTTATACAGTCATTACTGTCCAGCATTGCATTATTACAGTACTCAAAAAAAATGAGCAATTCAAATGAAAATCGGAGTAAAATAAAACCATTTTTGCCACTACTTATATTTAATCAAACTCATTTATTTTAGGTAAATTTGAGTAAATTAATAAATTAAGTTTACTCATTAGTGCAGTACATTAAATCTACTCAGAAATATTGCTTGTAATTTGTTGCCTTATTTTTATTTTTTTAAGTACTTTTAACACATTATTTTTTACAGTGTACTTCTGGTTACAATTTTATGAAGTTTTTTCAGTAAACTGCAATTAATGCAATTCACTGTATACAGAACATAGTATCAAATACTTACCACATCATCATCATCTATGTCATTTGCTGAAAGAGTCCACAGTTTTGCAGTGTTTGGATCTAGGGCTGGTTTTTCTGAAAATATCAGCAATTTAGAAAATTAGGTTTGAGGAACTCATGTATTGTTTGGACATTAAAAAAGCATAAAATATATACATCAGCAAATTACACAAAATAAAACTACAGTATCTAGGCAATACTGCAGAATTACTCTTACCTTTTTGTGTAGCCTTCTTGCCAGAAAATAGCTTGAGCTGCACAGAGGATCCTACTTCAAAGTTTGGCTTCTCTGCTCTTATGTGAACACAAATCAAGTCATCTCCTTGGTAAGCAGTAGAATCTTTAATGAATATAGCTTCTTGTGAGCTTAATGGCTCATTTTTTACCTTTAAAGCAGACAGAAAAAAAAGTATTTTTCCCATGACAACTAAACACATATATAAAATAACACATTCTTTTAGTGCACAGAGTTTTATGTATACAAATAAATTTACATCCTAAAGATACTAAGGAATCAAGGCTTACAATCAATTACAATTGGGACTATGTTCAGGATAGAGCATGCACTGATTAGCACTTTTGCCTCTCCAACCACACAATGAACCACCATGATTGGGACCGAGTGCAGGTGGTGACACCTCAGCACCACACTGGAACAGTGCAAGTTTTTTTTTTTTACGGTGGCTAGAGTGCCAGTCCTGCCACCAACCCCCAAGTTTTCCCTGTAAGTTGGAGGACCTGCTTGCAGGGCTGGGTTCAGATTAACGCCATACCCAGGACGAAACAATTGCAGGTTAAGAGCCTTTCTCAAGGGTCCAACAGAGCAAAGTCACTTCTGCAGTTACATAATTCGAACCACCCACCACTCTGCCCTACTGCAATGCACAGCTAAATTTGATACCATAATTAGTGGGTTTGATTAAGCATCTGGGGAGCACCTGCCCATTCCGCCTTCCCTCGAAGCATTTAATGTGATATTTAATTATCCTGCTCGTTATTTGCACTACAATTTCCATTTCAGAATTCTGACAAGTGATGCAAATTTAATAAAAAATGCATTTAAAAGACCTCTTACATCTTCATTAGTTATACTGTTTAATAGTAAAGAATACTGTAATGGAGAAAGATATTAAAATTAAAAACCCTAATTACCAAACATGCTGTATACAAATCTGTACAAAAGTGACAGAACTTGTCCATGGTTTATCATAGGTTTAATTTTCTGACACTCTGGCATGTTCTGTTACTTACTTACTTGTTAGGCACAACTGACCAAAACAATAAGGTATATACCATTATATATGGTTTTAATAAGAGAATAAGAGCTGGGCTCATGTATTATTTTGAGTTTATGCATGCCAGGAGACTTTAACCTTCTTGGTTTTATTAAGGCGATGTGACATTTCATTTTGTACATCATTATACAGTCCCCCCCGAAAAGAACTGGAACAGCAAGGCCAATTTGTTTGTTTTTGCTGAGCACTGAAGATGTTTGTGTATGAGATCAAAAGATGAATATATGAGAAGAGTTTCAGCGTTTATTCCCTGGTATTTAAATCTAGATATGTTAAACAACATAGAACATAGCGCATTTTTATCAAACCACCCAATTTTTCAAGTGAGCAAAAGTATTTGAACATAATGATTTCAACTAAATTAAAAGTGGTGTAGTCATAGTATAGCTCTAAATTAATTTTATTTCTATTAGGCAACACAAATAAATGTGTAACTTTAAATGACAGCTTTAACTTTTGGTATTTTATAAATCTTTTGAATAAATAAAAAAGTACCTCTTCTATATTCATGAATCCAGACAGTTTTAGAAGTGATGAGATCTTGTCAGCAGTTTTCAGTTTACTGATTTCACCTAAGAACAAACACAATTATATGACAATTTATATAACACAAAAATGACAATTTATACCCTTTTCTTTCAATTTTTTATAATTTACATACGTAGTTATCTGGATGCAGTTTTCACCAAACAATAAAAGCAGCTGCTTGAAAAAAATACTTTATTTCTTAGGCAAGTTATTTGCCTCTTATTGTAAGTATTGTATGTATTCACCATCAAAATATGTTCTCATCACTACAGATACTAAGACTTTTTAAGCCGTAGATTCCCTCCATTTATTATTATTACAACATTCATTGTTTTCCTACCTGCATTTGTTGTGATCAAAAAATTGTTTAAGTTGAATAAGCCAAAACACAATCAGAAATCAAAGGAGAATACATTATTAAAGAAGACCCCAAAATAAAAAGTAATTCCCCCACTTTTCTGCTTACCTGTTATGGATACTGGCTCTGCTAGTGTTAACTTTCCTCCCGGTTTAAGAACACGTGCATATTCTGTAAGGACCTCTGAGCTGTGAATAAATGCACCATCTTCTACCACTCCAGAAAATACATGGTCATACCTAGAAGAACTATGTGATGCTAAAGGAAACAAAATGTTTTTTATATTGCATAATATAATTACAAAAAATATACATTATGAATAATACATTTCTTAAATAATCAAACCATTGTTCTAAGCCTGCAT